>NC_060175.1:63612704-63772704 GCF_021184085.1 Oncorhynchus gorbuscha | reverse complement strand
AGCTGGTGAGGACTGTGTGTGTGTGTGTGTGTGTGTGTGTGTGTGTGTGTGTGTGTGTGTGTGTGTGTGTGTGTGTGTGTGTGTGTGTGTGTGTGTGTGTGTGTGTGTGTGTGTGTGTGTGTGTGTGTGTGTGTGTGTGTGTGTGTGTGTGTGTGTGTGCCTGCGTGCATGCATGCGTGAGTGCATGCTTGTCTGCCTTGCAAAGCTCAATGTCTCTGTGTCTGTCCTCTCTACAGGTATCATCAGTACCCCTATGCTCTGACTGGTCCAGTCCACGCCTCCCCCACTGGCCCAGCCCTCAACTCAGCTCCTCTTCCCTGCAGAGGCTACAACCAGCCCATCCTCCCACACATCTCAGGCCTCTACCACAACCCAGGTCTGCCACACAATCCAGGCCTACTTCAAAACCCTATCCCAACCCAGTATCCAGGTCCACCTCGGACCACGGGCCAGGTTCAGAACCAAGTGGTACCCCCAGGCTCAGGCCTGGTCAGGCAGTATGGAGAACAGGAGGACAGTGTATCTCCACTTCTGGGGAAGCCCTACAGGATGTGTCGACACCCCCTCTATGTCAAGGAGCGCCCCGTACGGGTCATATCCGTGTGAGGTCACAACCAGGAAGTGACTGAACATAGACCTCAGGGTCATGGATAAACTGAACATCAACCAGCTGGAAACTATATCCAAAAGGAAAGAGAACCACCTGAATTGTTACCAAGCCTATGCCATTATTAAGCAGGCATCAATGAATATCGCCGGACTCAATGACCACATGACCATTTATTAGTCATTTGACATTGACCTGCAGTAGACCATTCAGTGACAAGGCAGCATTTCTAGGGTGCATCAGACATGTGCCTTAAACGCAGACCCTATCCCTCTGGACACTGCCCTAAGCGGAAAGTTGCGCTTACAGGGGAGAACTGTCTTTCTTCCATAGGAATCACTTATTATGTTGCTGCCTGATTTCACAGTGTTCCTCCTGGAAATGTACAATAGTAATAAACATGTGCACAGTAAATATTTCAGTTCTGAAATGGAATGTCCTGTATCTCTGAGCCATGAACTCTAGTAATTATGATTCTGGAAAGAATCATGTTGTACAGTATTCAGCATTTTTTTAAATGTTTGATGCTTCTGCTTTGATGGATCAAGGGTTAGCATGTGTAGGCCTACATTTCTCAATCCTGTTGTGTACAATATGGGATGGTACTTCATGGTATAAATAACTCTAACATGTTACTCTGTACTATTGGAATGTGAAGGGAATTTTATGATACTTTTTAAAATTTTCCTATAGCCTACTGACAATGATGGTACATTGTGCAAGTTGATTAGTCCCACTGCAGATGGATTGACAATTAATCATGTAATAAATGATATGTCCTTAAACTTTTCCAATCAATGAACAAAGATGTGGCAGAACCTTGCATGATCATCAGTTAGGAATACGATTGTAAAGGAGTTTTTACCAAAATAATCTAATCGAACCAAAATAGTCAGTCACCAAGTTAGGATGAAAGGTTTACCGTCAATAAAACAACCAATCAATGAACAGACTATTTTTGAGTGTTCCAAGAGACTCAATATTATACTTGTGTGGGTGCCATATAAAACATATATAAGTTACATAGGTAGGTAGGCTACAGTGTAATTACAGTGTAGGTACACATTCTTGCATAGTTTAGACCTCAGTCAGTGACGTATTAATAGTCATTAGTGCACCACTACAGTGGGGCCGGGGTGTTCGGCCGGGTGTGCTGTCATCACGGGAAGAGCGTCAAATTAGGGAGAGGAGGAAGTTAGCAAAGAGGCAGTCATTGGCGGCGAAGAGGCATCCGTTTTCTTCCATGGCAGGTTATTGAATTTGAATATAGCTTTTGCGGCTTTTGATTTATGGGTGAATCATGAGCTGCAGAGTACAATCTGTCACAACTGTCCACAATGTCTTCTCACCACCCGGAACCTGTTGTATGCTGACCTTCTCAATCTACAACAACTCAAACGAAAGTATTGGTTGTATTTAACTTCATTGTTTTACCAACATGAAAGTAGATCCAAAATAATCACAAGTACTGTGAATGAGATTGACATTTTAGTAGGCCTATATAGGCTAAACATTAATCAAATCAGGACCCTGTCTTTCAAAGATAATTAGTAAAAATCCAAATAACTTCACAGATCTTCATTGTAAAAGGTTTAAACACTGTTTCCCATGCTTGTTCAATGAACCAGAAACAATCAATGACCATGCACCTGTGGAACGGTCGTTAAGACACTAACAGCTTACAGAAGGTAGGCAATTAAGGTCACAGTTATGAAAACGTAGGACCTTTCTACTTATTCTGAAAAACACAAAAAAGAAAGATACCCAGTGTCCCAGCTCATCTGTGTGAACGTGCCGTCAGCACGCTGCAAGGAGGCATGAGGACTACAGATGTGGCCAGGGCAATAAATTGCAATGTACATACTGTGAGACGCCTAAGAAAGTGCTACAGGACGGACAGCTGATTGTCCTCGCAAAAAATGCTCTTCACTTCACTCAATCCCATTGAGCACGTCTGGGACCTATTGGATCGGAGGGTGAGGGCTAGGGCCATTCCCCCAGAAATGTCCTGGGACTTGCAAGTGCCTTGGTGGAAGAGTGGGGTAACATCTCACAGCAAGAACTGGCAAATCGGGTGCAGTCCATGAGGAGGAGATGCACTGCAGTACTTAATGCAGCTGGTGACCACACCAGATACTGACTCTTACTTTTGTGTCCCTTTGTTCAGGGGCACGTTATTCCATTTCTGTTAGTCACATGTCTGTGTAACTTGTTCAGTTTATGTCTCAGTTGTTGAATCTTGTTATGTTCTTACAAATATGTACACGTTAAGTTTGCTGAAAATAAACGCAGTTGACAGTGAGAGGACATATTTTTTTGGCAGAGTTTATATATCTTCTAATTAAGGTGCTGCCCAAATGTGTGTTCTTTGTACCTTTTTTCCTGTATTCCCCAGCTCCCTGGTAAGGCTCAGACAGCTACCATAAGCAGCTAAAAAGGAACTCCAAGTTCCTGTGTTTAGACCAGAGGATGCACACTGAGCTGGTGGGCAGGCTGGTGCTGCAGCTCAACAGGACCAACCCTCAAATACTTACTGACAAGGAGGCCCAGAGGTTAAGTAGCCTAGTGAGTATGCTGACTCTCTGAAGGGATTTAGGTTCACTACAGGGTGCACACAGCTTTACATCACTTTCGCCAGACCACCCTTACCCTCTAGGCCTTTACATATCTAGCTCTACATGGTCATGCAATTGACAATATTTCAGTCTTTGCAATTTGTTGTGTTGTATTTTGTGATTCTAGGGAATACTGGGCAATAATAAGTCAGGATGAAGGCCTTATTACAGATCCATCAAAGCATTATGGTTAATTGGACAGTTGACTGGACACTTGTGATTGGATGCTTGTCTAATTCTACAGTTCAGGAACCTGAGCGTGCCTACTGCAGTGCGATTGGCTGAGCTGCTGGTGTACTTACAGGGGAAGGGCGAGGAGTCTAACATACTGAGCTAACCGGCCATAGGCTAGGGCGCACAATTGTTGAGATGCACCAAGCCTCTGCAAGTGCTGGCGCGTAAACTAACAAGTCCACCAACAGCCTAGCCTGACAAGACTGGACCCTCTTGGTTGCTCCTTGTGGCAATTCCAAACGGCTGGGGAATTAGATGAAATAGTAGAGTGCTTGCTTATCATGCGAGAGGTAGAGGCATCGATGCCCGCATTCTCCAAAAACACTTTGTTTTGGTGGACCCAAGAAATCTCAATTTTCCACTTCATGCAGCCTTGTCTTACGACAACCTACTGTCATGTAACAATGACAAGCAACTTTCATGTAACAGTGATGTCACAATGTCAGATGAAAAAGAAAGACGTTACTTACTTTCAGAGGAGCAGTGTAGCACACACCATTGAGGCCCACAAACAAAGCTGTGGGCAGTTTCCTTGAAGCCAAAGCAGAGCATAAAGAAAGAACAACAACTAATGCCGACACCCGGGATCAAACCAGGGATCTTCAAATCTTCCGTCTTATTCTCTCCCAACTGAGATATTTCTGCAAGAAGCTGAACTTATTTCTGTGGCACTCTTGACAATACACACGCATGTGAGTCACAAATTAACACGTCATATGTACCGCATGGCCAGTACTCGGATTGAACCCACACAATTGGAGTTCTTAACACCAAGCTCTAACCAACTAAGCCAACCAGCCGCTGGCTATGGCGCACAATTGTTGAGATGCACCGAGCCTCTGCAAGTGCTGACACGTAAACTAACAAGTCCACCAACATCATAGACTGACAAGATTGTACACTCTTGGTTGCTCCTTGTAGCAAATGCTACCGGCTGGGGAATTAGCTCAAATGGTAGAGTGCTTGCCTAGCATGCGAGAGGTAGTGGGATCGATGCCCGCATTCTCCAAAAACACATTTTTTGGTGGATCCAAGAACGCTCCAGTTCACACTTCATGCAGCCTTGTCTTACGACAACCTACAGTCATGTAACAATGACAAGCAACTTTCATGTAACATTGATGTCACAATGTCAGATGAAAAAGAAAGACATAACTTACTTTCAGAGGAGCAACAAAGCACACACGATTGAGGCCCACAAACAAAGCTGTGGGCAGTTTCCTTGAAGCCAAAGCAAAGCATGAAGAACGAACAACAACTAATGCCGAAACCGAGGATCGAAACACGGACCTTTAGATCTTCAGTCTAACGCTCTCCCATCTTAATCATTTCGGGAAGCCACAAAAATAAGTTCTGTGGCACCCTTGACGATATACACGCATGTGACTCACAATTTTTACACTCAAATTGTACCTCACTGCCAGTACGGGGATTGAACCCACACCATTGACATTTTTAACACCTCACTCTAACCAACTGAGCTAAACAGCCGCTGGCTATGGAGCACAAAGCTGTGGGCAGTTTCCTTGTAGCCAAAGCAGAACATAAAGAAAGAACAACAACTAATGCCAAAATCCAGGATCAAAACAGGGATCTTAATTATTGCTGCGATCCCCGTACAGGGACCAACATCAGGGGAAATTTCAAAGTGACAACTAAAAATACAACTTCGTAACATTAAACATTCTTGAAAATGCAAGTGTCTTATACCCTTCAAAATATTAGAATCTTGGTAATCAAACTATGTTTTCCAATTTAAAATAGCTATTACAGAGAACAAGCAAGGTTAGTTTGTATTTCATCCAACGATCTGTGCTACAAAGTGATGGCAACATTATATGCAATTTCTTAAACTTTTTGACACAAAGATGCTTATCTAAATGGTGAAAATGCAACATATGTGTCAGGATTTGGCCAGGGTTGTTTTCCGGTTTTTGGTCACTAGATGCCCCCATTGTGCCTTTTGACCTTTTGTTTTCCCTTGATCCCCATTATTATTTGCACCTGTGCCTCGTTTCCCCTGATTGTATTTAAACCCGTTGTTTTCCTCTGTTCTTTGCTCTGTGTTTGTATGTTAGCACCCAGCCCTAGTACTCTGAGAACTCTTGTTGATCCCGGTGGACTCTCTTGTGGAATTCTGTTTTTTTTGTTCTTGTTTGTTTTTTGAGTATCTTTTGAGGCTTTTTGTGCTTTACCTTCCACCTTGTGGATTTACCTTTTTTGTCTTGGAGGATTACCTTTGTTCTGGTAGGATTCCTTTTGAGGTTGTGGAGTTACATGTTTTCCTGAAGAACTTCACTTTTTACTTCATTAAATACACCGTCTCAAGTACTGCTGTGTCTGCCTCATCTTCTGGGTTCTGCCGACTATTCGTGGCTCAGTTGGTTAAGTGACTGTTTCTCACTCCGGAGACCCGGGTTTGTAACCGGGTCCTGACACTATGCGGATGACACACAGCTGTAAATTTCAATGAAACATGGTGAAGTCCCAAAATTGCCCTTCCTACAAGCATGTGATTCAGACATAAGGAAGTGGATGGCTGCAAACTTTCTACTTTTAAACTCGGACAAAATAGAGATGCTTGTTCTAGGTCCCAAGAAACAAAGAGATCTTCTGTTGAATCTGACAATAAATCTTAATGGTTGTACAGTCGTCTCAAATAAAACTGTGAAGGACCTCGGCGTTACTCTGGACCCTGATCTCTCTTTTGAAGAACATATCAAGACCATTTCAAGGACAGCTTTTTTTCCCATCTACGTAACATTGCAAAAATCAGTAACTTTCTGTCCAAAAAATGATGCAGAAAAATGTATCCATGCTTTTGTCACTTCTAGGTTAGACTACTGCAATGCTCTACTTTCTGGCTACCTGGATAAAGCACTAAATAAACTTCAGTTGGTGCTAAATACGGCTGCTTGAGTCCTGACTAGAACCAAAAATGTGATCATGTTACTCCAGTCCTGGCCTCTCTACACTGGCTTCCTGTCAAAGCGAGGGCTGATTTCAAGGTTTTACTGCTAACTTACAAGGCATTACATGGGCTTGCTCCTACCTATCTCTCTGATTTGGTCCTGCCGTACATACGTACGCTACTGTCACAAGACGCAGGCCTCCTAATTGTCCCTAGAATTTCTAAGCAAACAGCTGGAGGCAGGGCTTTCTCCTATAGAGCTCCATTTCTATGGAACAATCTGCCTACCCATGTCAGAGACGCAAACTCAGTCTCAACCTTTAAGTCTTTACTGAAGACTCATCTCTTCAGTGGGTCATATGATTGAGTGTAGTCTGGCCCAGGAGTGGGAAGGTGAACGGAAAGGCTCTGGAGCAACGAACCGCCCTTGCTGTCTCTGCCTGGCCGGTTCCCCTCTTTCCACTGGGATTCTCTGCCTCTAACCCTATTACAGGGGCTGAGTCACTGGCTTACTGGGGCTCTCTCATGCCGTCCCTGGAAGGGGTGCGTCACCTGAGTGGGTTGATTCACTGATGTGGTCATCCTGTCTGGGTTGGCGCCCCCCCTTGGGTTGTGCCATGGCGGAGATCTTTGTGGGCTATACTCAGCCTTGTCTCAGGATGGTAAGTTGGTGGTTGAAGATATCCCTCTAGTGGTGTGAGGGCTGTGCTTTGGCAAAGTGGGTGGGGTTATATCCTTCCTGTTTGGCCCTGTCCGGGGGTGTCCTCGGATGGGGCCACAGTGTCTCCTGACTCCTCCTGTCTCAGCCTCCAGTATTTATGCTGCAGTAGTTTGTGTCGGGGGGCTAGGGTCAGTTTGTTATATCTGGAGTACTTCTCCTGTCCTATTCGGTGTCCTGTGTGCATTCTCTAATTCTTTCCTTCTCTCTTTCTTTCTCTCTCTCGGAGGACCTGAGCCCTAGGACCATGCCCCAGGACTACCTGACATGATGACTCCTTGCTGTCCCCAGTCCACCTGGCCGTGCTGCTGCTCCAGTTTCAACTGTTCTGCCTTATTATTATTCGACCATGCTGGTCATTTATGAACATTTTAACATATTGGCCATGTTCTGTTATAATCTCCACCCGGCACAGCCAGTAGAGGACTGGCCACCCCACATAGCCTGGGTCCTCTCTAGGTTTCTTCCTAGGTTTTGGCCTTTCTAGGGAGTTTTTCCTAGCCACCGTGCTTCTACACCTGCATTGCTTGCTGTTTGGGGTTTTAGGCTGGGTTTCTCTACAGCACTTTGAGATATCAGCTGATGTACGAAGGGCTATATAAATACATTTGATTTGATTTGAAGATGGAGTCTGCTCCCGGTCTGAACACCGGTCAGCTGACCCCGAGTGACCCCGCCTGTGGTCCCACCTACAGTGACGATCGCTTCGCCTACTTCCACTTCACTGTGAACTCCTGTGGCACCACCAGGAAGGTAAAATGACTGTTACCCTGAGGTGATGGGTACTGTGTATTTATGGACAGTTTGCTTCTGTAGGCTGTGATAAGCAATTCCCCTCTACTACATAGTTTATCAACAATTCATGCTGTATGAGTGCATTACGCATCACAATTGTAGCAATTAGCTGTTATAGGGTGTTTTTTTTCCTTCATCAATGGCTCAATACTTTGTATACAGGGAAAATGTGCCTCTACTATCAGTGTGTCCACTCCACTGCTTGAAGTTTACCCTATTGAAGTTGCATATTTCCCCTATTGAAGTTGCATACTCTTTTAAGGCTAAAGGTTTCCTGCTACTATGTGGTCAACATCACTCGCATATTGGCCTTCCTGACCAGGCCACGTGACAACAAGTCTTTTGCAGAGACTGGGAAGGGTCAACTAATGTTCAGAATGAGACTCCTTCAGGGTAAGCGTGCACAAATTCAGAATTTCAACTTGACCCCTAGCCTCTAAAAGAATCTTGGAAGGTCTCCTTTACAAAACCATTCCCAAAAATGTAAGCCTTGTGATATATTACTCTTGCGTTCTGAGATCTACAGGTGTGGCTATGTAGTAACGGTGAGGAGCTGATTTGGGAATTTGTCAGAAGCCTCTGGGGGGTAGTAGTGTTGGCTATAAATGGTTAGTGTTCATCGGGGCACAACAGGATATTATAAACAAGCTTTTCTTAATGGACAAGTTCAGATGGTGCCCACTGAACACGACCCCCGGTTGTCTTGTTCTGTGTTCCTGACGTCTCGTATAACACGTTCGACCAGGAGGAGGACTATCCAGTGGTGAGGTGCCTGAGACAGCCTCTGCACTTTGAGGTGGAGCTGACCAGGTCCTCTGACCTCAAGGTAGCGCTGGTGCTTGACCACTGCTGGGCCACCCTCAACGAGGACCGCGACTCCCGACCCCGTTGGAATCTCTACATTAATGGGTAACTTGTTGTTTTAGGGCCTAAACAAGTGTTATTCCACAGGTGTGGTTCCTGAGTAATTAGCAACCTATCATGCTTGGCAGGCCATTTACTTTGGCTACCGTGGCTATGTCCCCATCCATAGGTCATGAGTTGTCACACTGATTTAAGCCATTTGCAGTCTGTCACTAGATCTCCACCCAATTTAACACTTATTGGAGAGTCTGGCGCGTACGATCACATGCTTGTTATCACTGAGTGGTCCCTGCAGCGTACCATTGGAACATGTAAATCTAGTTTAGAACATATGGCAGCCATGTTTGTCATGGCTGCAGCGTACGTGATAACTTGACTGCATTGTATGGCGTTAGCATTAGCTCATATTCAGTACCACCTGCAAGTGTTTTACACACGTGTCCATTACAATCTAGGCAAGAATCAGAAAGCATGAATAAAACGCTAAGTACATTATACTTACGGTACGCTACAGTAGAAACGACAACACGTTACACATAAAATAAGGCACTTTGATAGGAATGCACGCATGTCCACAGTTATTTGGAAGGAAAGCAAGAAATGTGCAAGGACTGTATACTTGATCTGGGGAAGTGCTTGGGCTTTCTTTTGAAGGAAAGTTTGTCCAGCTCATTAAATTCTCAAATAGAAATGGTCTGCAACAGTGAAATGGTCTACTTTTGTGAATGAATGAGGAAAAATTAGAAGTTGAAACGGCCTATAGAAAATTAGCAGGTAGTGTGCCTTGGTCTGAGGTCAGCACTGGTTAACTGTCCACATTTTGGAACAGTGAGTGCATTCTGACATCACGCGCATAAAATCAACTCCCACTGGGGCGACTGTTGAAGATATTTGGAACTCGTGTGTGAAAAGGTTAATGTTGGCGTTACCTACACCTTTTTACTCAATGTTATCCTTTTGGTTTGCTACAGTTCAGTGTTGTGCCAAACTGATGGTCATTCGAATGGAAATCAAGAGTGGCTGGCAAGCTTGGCTTGCATTTCCGATTGGTTTCAAACAACTGCTCTTAACACTGACTGAATAGTCGTTGGTTTTGGGTTGAATTCAGGCACAATTGACCTCTTGTGTTTAAAACACTTATTGCGCTAAACATAAAGGATGGTTCACACACCTGTGCAGCATGGATGTTTGAAAACTGAAGAGGATCAGTTGACAGGATCCCCAGAAGTTGATGCCAATTTCAATGGAATTTCCTGTCCTAGAGGAATGCGCTAATTGGGAGTTGCTAAACGTGAACAAATACCACGGTCAAGTGTAGCAGCATCTTGCTAACCTTATTTAGCTAGCTAATGTTCATGTAAAATCCCTTTTGCCTGACCCCCCCCCCCCAAATCCCCCTATTCCCCGTTGACCGTTTGTCTCTGCTTCTGCAGGTTTTCGCTCTCAAAAGTACACCTTTTTAATAGAAATATAAAACGATTGGATGTTCTATGTCCATGACAATGTTTAAAACCCTAGCAGGGAACCACTTTTGAGGTCTGGGAAAAACGGAAGACATGGTGATTTTGGGGTGTTGTTACCCTTTATAAAGGCAAGTGTGCGCCAGGAAGAGACCTTTGTTTGGTTAAGCGGTTTGATTGCAGAGTTTGCTAAACAAATGGCCACTGGATTGATGCAAATAATCATGATATAATTCTGCCAGGCTGGCATAGGTCACTTTGCGCTCCGCACGCATGCGCACAGAGACTGGGCAGTCCTGTGCAGTTTCTGAAATTTGCTTGGAAATACGAATCACTGATGCATTTTGTTCATGTCTTATGATTCACTTGGGCAAATGAATGGATTTTCTAACAAGTTGAAGGGATTGAGTTGATTTCCTCCTTAGTTCAAAGCATTTTTGAATATTGTTGAATTTCGCTTTAATGTCTGTATTACGTGATTCCGTGTGGGCACGCTGTATTTTATAGGGCCCTAGTCCATGAAGTTGTCATAAGTATGAACCTAGGATATGCCCTCTTCCCCCCCCCCACAAGAGTGAAATACATGGTCTGGAAATGCAAGCAAGGTTTGAGCTTTTCAGTGTGTGTCACAAGGTGGACATTTCTCTGTCCCCCTAAGACACGACACGTTGACTTTATATAGTGTACCAAGAGATTGCCTTTCGCTTACGGCCATACCAGCCTGAATACGCCCGATCTCGTCCGATCTCGAAGCTAAGCAGGGTCGGGCCTGTTTAGTACTTGGATGGGAAACCGCCTGGGAATACCAGGTGCTGTAAGTGTTTTGCTCCAGCAGAGGGTTCTCTTGTGTCATGCGTGGAGCATGACCCCACCTTGTGACACACACTGAAAAGCTCAGACCTTGCTTGCATTTCCAGACCATATATTTCACTCTTGTGGGGGGAAAAAGAGGGCATATATCCTAGGTTCATACTTATGACAACATCATGGACTATGGCCTTTTATTTATCACCCTAATAATGTTGTCTTTTTATTGGACTAAATGCAGTTTGTTAGTGCTTCCCTGCCCTGCCCTGCCCTGCCCAGATCAAATCAAATAATGGACAATGCGTTTACCTCAAAATCTAGGCAGTGCAATCAGCATTTGTTTTTAGGCTAGGAGACTGTCAACGTCTGTAGTCCATTAGGGCCCTGTAAAATCCCCTTCAATGTTTTGACTGATTGCCCCCCCCCAAAGGGAAGCAACCGGAAGTGATTAAATTCACCCTAAAAGTGTTTTGATATACACAACCTGCCATTTTGAAAATCACTGCATTCAACCCTGATTGTAACCCCTTAAACTTAAAGTTTAATAAAATGAAGTATTTGGATATTGGTTCCATTACCCTGTAAGCAGTGTATGTACTGCTCTAATGAGTGACTGCAATCCACACTTTGGTTTTGGTAGTCACTGCCAACCAACAAGAATGTCTGTCATTTTCAGACAAAACATAGTACTTCCTTCAGCACACTACTACAAGTGTGACTGTTTTGGAATAAAATGTTCAATATATTTCCTTTAGCATCATCTGTGTTGTGCTTATTGTTTACCATTGATTTGTTGTAGATTATTTTGAGACCTTAAGTAGCATCAGGTAGTATTGGAATGTCTACCAATGGCATGTCCATCTTTTTGTGATACATTAAACTGGTCACTGTTCAAAACATTTATAGAGTATTAGAAAGTGTGAATAGTCCTCCCTTTAGATTAGGGACTGCAAAAGGCTTTACTAATGATTAGTAAATGTTACCTAGTACATTCATTCTGACTCCACAAAAACTGAGAGAGCTACTCTTGGGTGACCCCTGACCTGGCAGCAGGGATGTAGGGATTTAAAAAAATGTATTTTACCTTTATTTAACTAGTCAGTTAAGAACAAAGTCTTATTTTCAATGACGGCCTAGGAACAGTGGCTTAACTGCCTGTTCAGGGGCAGAACTACAGATTTGTACCTTGTCATCTCAGGGATTTGAACTAGCAACCTTTTGGTTATTAGTCCAACACTCTAACCACTATGTTAGCCTGCCTCCCTGGATGTAGTTAGAGTAGTGGTAGTGAGAGTAGTGATAGTCTTCATAACCAGTATGATGAGGTTTAAGTGTCTGCTGCGGACTCCTGCGCTGTTGTGTTGAATCATTAATGGATATAGTAGTATTTACACATTTGAGAATGCCTAGTTTATTAACATTTCATTAAAGGGGGTGTAATGATTAATACATGGTGAGCAAACTGTAAATTACTTACAAATGGTTTATTACCGAAATTATAAAGTGTTACCCATAATTGGGATGTTCTTGCATTTTACCCTTATCTACTTACACAATACACCATTGAGATAGACTTGGATGTTATCTGATATCATGCAGCATTGTACATTTCAATTGTACTACAATTGATAAAGACGTCTTGCCTCAATTGAGCCACTAGAGGGAGATGTTAAACAACATATGGAACGACTCATGACATCCTCAGAATGTACTATTAGAATACCAACTATTTATCATTAAGTAACACGGAACAACCACAGCCTTAGGTATTTGGAGTACACAATCCACAATGACTGCAATGTCTTTTATAAAAAAGCTTATGCCCTCTTCTGCCTTCTCCAAGTCATTCTATTCCAATCCAGACAAATCATTCTGTATCAACACCACATGTATCTATCATGACAACACTGAGATAAGTAATGGCGGTGTATTGTAACATGAAATAAATACAACAATTGTAGAACAAAACTATAACAAACCGATGTTTGCGATCTAGGGAATCATATTATAGGAACTACAAACGTCTTATCTTCAAAGTTAAAATAAGTTTAGCTGTCACTTTGAACCATGGATAAAAGAAAGCATAAATTATTGGATTAATTAAGGAATTAACAAGTGCCAGATAACTGGTGAAAAATGATATTAAATGATTACCTAAAACAGAAAAAACAAAGTAAATACATAGAGATGGAATCCAAGAAATGAGATAGGTGAAAACAACAATACCTAGAGTTTTTGCTGCTTTTGTCTCAGACTTATTTGCTGATAGTGTTTTAAAACCAGACACACTAGCAGCCTCTTTTGAAAACACCTTTCTGGCCTGTGATCTGGCCACCACAAAGATTTTAATATAAAGTGTTATAATAATAGAGCAAGGGACAAACATTATAAATACAACGTAAATTATATTAACCCATGTTATTCCTTCAACAATAACACATTCTGTCAAACACCTACTGGGTATCTGTACATTTACAAAGTTTTTTATAATAACAGCATCGTATATGATACAACAACACCAGGTAAAGGATATACAACAGATAGTTCCTGTTATTGTTATTTTAGAGTGGTACAGTAAGGGATCACTCACAGCAACATAGCGGTCAATAGATATCAAGACCAAATTGCCAAGCGATAAAGTAGTACATAAAAAAGTAATGTAGAATTGAAACGCACAGAAATATCCCCCAAAACCCCAGCATGATTCCATTACTGCTACAGTCATTACGGGTATCACAATCAGTCCCACCAGGAGATCTGACACAGCCAGAGAGAGGATGAGCAGGTTGGTTGGAGTGTGGAGCTGCTTGAAGTGAGAGATGGAGATGATCACCAGTACGTTCAAAAATACTGTAACTGCTGAAATCAATAAGAAGAAGATGTACAGTGTTATGTAGATAGATGTCGACAGCAAATCCTTTCTGCAAGAAGAGTTTCTGTCTTGAAAACAGTATTGATCATCTTCATGTTTCTCCATTTGTTTTAAAGAGTAAAAATGCTGAGGTCCTGCTCCTGTTTGGTCTTGTGTGTGACCCTGTCAGGTCTGACTTCTGAAAAACTCTGAGCTTTGCCTCTCTATTTATCCTTGAGTTACTGACAGAAACTCCCCTACCCCGGAGTCTCTTTACACACACACACACACACACACACACACACACACACACACACACACACACACACACACACACACACACACACACACACACACACACACACACACACACACACACACACACACACACACACACACACACACACACACACACACACACACACACACACACACACACACCAACAACAAAATATACACAAGTGAACACACAAATGAAAAAATGTTTGGATAAACAAATAATTTGTGATAGCATGATGACGTGATTGGCTGTTGCTGTGCCCAGCTAGCCTGTCCTTCAGCCTTACTGATAAGTTAGAGATGAGAGAAAAGGTACAGTTTCTCCAATCCAATTCAAATCAAATCAAATGTTATTTGTCAACAGCGCTGATCAGGTGTAGAGCTTACAGTGAAATGCTTACTTACAAGCCGTTAACCAACAATGCAGTTTTCAGAAAAAAATTAATGTTTAAGTGAAAAATAGATAAGTAAAAAATAACAGTAACAAATAATTAGAGCATCAGTAAAATAGCAATATCAAGGCTATATACAGGGTGTGCCGGTACATAGTCAATGGGAGGGGTAATTAGTCAAGGTTAGTCGAGGTAATTGAGGTAGTATGTACATGTAGTTTGAGTTAAAGTGACTATGCATAGATAATCAACAGAGAGTAGCAGCACCGTAAAAGAGGAGGGGGGCAATGCAAATTGTCTGGCTAGCCATTCGATTAGCTGTTCGGCTTGGGGTAGAAGCTGTAAAGCAGTCTTTTGGACCTAGACTTGGCAGTCTGGTAACGCTTGCCGTGTGGTAGCAGAGGGAAGCAGAGGGAACATTCCATTCTTTGTCAATTTTTAGGGCCTTCCTCTAACACAGCCTGGTATAGAGGTCTTGGATGGCAGGAAGCTTGGCCCCGGTGATGTACTGGGCCGTACTCACTACCCTCTGTAGTGCCTTGTGGCCGGAGGCCGAGCAGTTCAAAATACCAGGCAATGATGCAACCATGCTTTCGATCGTGCAGCTGTAGAACTTTTTGAGGATCTGAGGACCCATGCTAAATCTTGTCAGTCTCCTGAGGGGGAATAGGCTTTGTCGTGCTCTCTTCATGACTATCTTAGTGTGCTTGGACCATGATAGTTTGTTTGTGATGTGGACACCAAGGAACTTGAAGCTCTCAACCTGCTCCACTTCAGCCACGTTGATGAGAATGTGGGTGTGCTCGCTCCTCCTTTTCCTGTAGTCCACAATCATCTCCTTTTTCTTGATCACATTGAGGGAGAGGTTGTTACCCTGGCACCACACGTCCAGCTCTCTGACCTCCTCCCTATAGACTGGCTCATCTTTGTAGGTGATCAGGCCTACCACTGTTGTGTCATCGGCAAATTTAATGATGGTGTTGGAGTCGTGCCTGGTCATATGGTCATGCAGTCATGAGTGAACAGGGAGTACATGAGGGGACTGAGCGTGCACCCCTGAGGGGCCCCCTGTGTTGAGGATCAGCGTTGCAGATGTGTTGTTACCTACCCTTACCACCTGGGGGCGGCCCGTCAGGAAGACAATTCTGTGCATTATTAATGGGGAAATATATTATGGGTGATGATTTTGTCACTTAAAGGTTTTTCAACATGGGAAATAGGATAACTGTCCATACTAACTGTTTTTGGTGATGTCAGTGCTCAATATTGAACATAATTCACAACCTCAGGAAACGAGATGGCAAGTCACATGTCACTTGGCTGGTGTAGGAAAGCTGACAGTAAGGAAGTTGATGAGATGGCATAACATTATTGTGTACACGCTTATAGCACATACAATCAGAATTTGTAGTGGGATTCCATAGGAACATTCCATAGACATTTAGAAATGTCCATCTGAACTAAATAATGAACCACACTTCTTCAAGTCGAGGGACACTTTGTCTCAGTTACATCATGGGGACAAGTAATTTTTGTCAGACATCAGAATAACCAAAATGTATTCTGACCCAATCACCCATTGATGTGCCTAAGTGACTAAGAAATGTGATTTTCAGTTTGGTTTAGTTGTATCAATCAGTGATCTCAAAAGCACTTCAAGTAATTAGGGGCGGTTCAAAATGTACTGGGAATATTTTCATTGAACCTCCCCTTGTACTGTAAAAACAAATGTACATACCCTCCACACTTATTGAATTAAGTCTAAATAATGCTTTGAAACGTGGTTATCGACATTGCTGAAGTGGCATACTTTTGTGGCACAGTCGATGCCACACAGGGCTACGGGCCAGAAGGTTGAGGGATCACTGACCACCACGGACGAGCTCAATCTCCTTGCATGTTTCATTAGGCCTACAACACGATGAGAGCTTGTTGCAGGAAATTAAAATCTAGAGGAATATTAGATATCCAACATTTTGATGCCAATCATATAAAATACATGGAATGCAACATAAGTTTTCACCAATAGTTTTCTGTGCCAATGCATCACACAACTAGAAACAAAGCATACCGACTTCGGGTGCTTCAATATCATGGTATGCATTTTCAACATCACAATAATCACACTTTGACAATAGCGACAATAGCGAAAAACAGAATATACATCCGTCGCATTAGCATCGAATATCCCCCGTGATTTGCAACTTTTCAGGGAAGTTAGGAACAAAAATACACAGGCAGTTAGGAAAGTTAAGGCTAGCTTTTTCAAACAGAAATTTGCATCCTGTAGTGCTAACTCAAAAAAATTCTGGGACACTGTAAAGTCCATGGAAAATAAGAGCACCTCATCCCAGCTGCCCACTGCTCTGAGGCTAGGAAACACTGTCACCACCGATAAATCCACTATAATTTAGAATTTCAATAAGTATTTCTCTATGCTTTCCACCTGGCTACCACTACGCCGGTCAACTGCCCGGCACCCTCCACAGCAACCCACCAAAGCCACCACAAATTCTCCTTCACCAAAATGCAGATAGCTGAAAAATCTGGACCCCTAAAAATCAGCCGGGCTAGACAATCTGGACCCTCTATTTCTAAAATTATCTGCCGAAATTGATGCAACCCCTATTACTAGCCTGTTCAACCTCTCTTTCGTATCGTCTGAGTTTCCCAAAGATTGGAAAGCTGCCGCGGTCATCCCCCTCTTCAAAGGGGGTGACACTCTAGACCCAAACTGCTACAGACCTACATCTATCCTACCCTTTCTTTCTAAGGTATTTGAAAGTTAAATTAACAAACAGATTACCGACCATTTTGAATCCCACCGTACCTTCTCTGCTATGCAATCTGGTGTCAGAGCTGGTCATGGGTGTACCTTAGCCACGCTCAAGGTCCCAAACGACATCATAACCGCCATCGATAAGAGACATTACTGCACAGCCGTATTCATCGACCTGGCAAAGGCTTTCGACTCTGTCAATCACCACATTCTTATTGGCAGACTCAACTGCCTTGGTTTCTAAAATGATTGTCTCGCCTGGTTTACCAACTACTTCTCTGATAGAGTTCAGTGTGGCAAATCGGAGGGCCTGTTGTCCGGACCACTGGCAGTCTCTATGGGGGTGTCACAGGGTTCAATCCTTGGACTGACTCTCTTCTCTGTATACATCAATGCTGTTGCTCTTGCTGCTGGTGATTCTCTGATACACCTCTATGCAGACGACACCATTCTGTATACTCCTGTATAATTCTGGCCCCTCTTTGGACACCTCCAGACGAGTTTCAATGACATACAACTCTCCTTCCCTGGCCTCCAACTGCTCTTCAACGCAAGTAAAACTAAATGCATGCTATTGAACCAGCATCCCGGAGTCACCTCTACACTGTTGACATTGAGACTGGTGTTTTGCAGGTACAATTTAATGAAGAATCATCAAAAGTCGTACTATAAATTCTCGGACAACCCAAAGATTCCTAGATGCCCTTCCAGACTCCCTCCACCTACCCAATGACGTCAGAGTACAAAATCAGTTAACCACCTAACCGAGGAACTCAGTTTAACCTTGCACAATACCCTAGATGCAGTCGGACCCCTATAAACTAAAAACTTTTGTCATAAGAAACTAGCTCCCTGGTATACAGAAAATACCCGAGCTCTGAATCAAGCTTCCAGAAAATTGGAAAGGAAATAGCGTTACACCAAACTGTATGTCTTCCGATTAGCTTGGAAAGACCGTACCGTGCAGTATCGAAGAGCTCTCACAGTTCTCACTGCTCGATCATCCTATTTTTCCAACTTAATTGAGGAAAATAAGAACAATCCCAAATGTATTTTTGATACTGTGGCAAAGCTAACTAAAAAGCAGCATTCCCCAAGAGAGGATGGCTTTCACTTAAGGAGTGATAAATTAATGAACTTCTTTGAGAAAAAGATCACGATCATCTGAAAGCAAATTGCGGTCTCCTCTTTAAATCTGCGTATTCCTCCAAAGCTCAGTTGTCCTGAGTCTGTGCAACTCTGCCAAGACCTAGGATCAAGGGACACACTCAAGTTGTTTTGTTTTATATCTCTTGACACATTGATGAAAATATTAATGACCTGTAAAACTTCAAGCTGCATTCTGGACCCTATTCCAACTAAACTATGGAAAGATCTGCTTCCTGTGCCTGGCCCTTCTATGTTGATCAAAATAAATGGTGGTAAATGACCTCTTAATGACATCAGGCCGAGGCTCTGCATCCGTCCTCGTGCTCCTAGACCTTGATTTTGATACCATCTATCATCACATTCTTTTGGAGAGATTGGAAACCCAAATTGGTCTACACTGACAAGTTCTGGCCTGGATTAGATCTTATCTGTCGGAAAGATATCAGTTTGTCTCTGTGGATGGTTTCTCCTCTGACAAATCAACTGTTGATTTTGGTGTTCCTCAATCCTCCATTTTAGGACCACTATTGTTTTCACTATATATTTTACCTCTTGGTGATGTCATTCGGAAACATAATGTTAACTTTCAATGCTATGCATAGATTTGGTCATTGTGTATAGTGAGTAGTTGTGTGTCTTGGTCTGTGTACTTGCCAACGGCTGCTAGAATCTTGACTAGAACCAAAGAAAGTGGTCCTATGATTGAGCGTAGTCCGGCCCAGGAGTGTAAAGGTGAACGGAAAGGTACTGGAGCAACGAACCGCCATTGCTGTCTCGAACTATCAAAGAATCTTCTAACTTATTCTTTGATAGTTCGAACTCCGGTATCTATTGCAGGCTCTGTATATCTCTAAGCCCCACACTGTGTCACTGCCCATTAACTAATCCTTAACGGATTAGTCTGAACACGCCGTAACTGGATCTTTAACTTAAAAAAAAAATCTTTACCCATCACCAATTGTACATTACACTAATTCTCATTAATTACGATAGATACATGGCTGGTTCTTTTTTTCCTGACACCGTAGGTTCATGTACTTTGACGTGAAGCGGTCAAATTAGAGCTTAATTTCTCATGGCTCCAGGGGCAGTATTGAGTAGCTTGGATGAAAGGTGCACAGAGGTGACCATATTCAACGGCCTGCTCCTCAGTCATAGTTGCTAATATTTGCATATTATTATTATCATTGGATAGAAAACACTGAAGTGTCTAAAACGGTTTGAATTATGTCTGTGAGTTTAACAGAACTCATATAGCAGGCAAAAACCTGAGAAATTCCACCTCCTGTTTTTTTTTCTTCTGGAGGTGGCATATTTTCAACCAAGCTCTCATTGAAATTACAGTGAGATATGGATGGGGTTTCACTTCCTACGCGTTCCACTAGATGTCAGCAGTCCATAGAACTTTGTCTGATGACTCTAATGTGAAGGGGGGTCGATTGACACAGGAAATTAGTCACCACAGCCATGAGTGGACCATGCTTTTACCAGGCGTGTTCACAGGGGAAGGACTTGCATTCCACCGCTCATCTGAAGTCATTCTAATTCTCCGGTTGGAACGTTATTCAAGATGTATGTTAGCAACATTCTAAAGACTGATTCAGTACATCGTTTGACATGTTTCCACTGACTGTTATGGAACTTTGGGACATTTCATCACGTTATAGTTGACGCGCTTTGTGACTTTGGAATTGTTTACCAAACGCACCAACCAAAGTAGCTAATTGGACATAAATAATGGACATTTTTGAACAAATCAAGCATTTATTGTGGACCTGCGATTTCTAGGACTGCATTCTGATGAAGTTCATCAAAGGTAAGGAAACATTTATCATGCATTTTCTGGTTTCTGTTGACACTAACAGAGGCTAATTTGGCTAATGTTCTGAGCGATGTCTCAGATTATTGCATGAGCTGCATTTTCTGTAAACTTTTTGAAAAATCTGACCCAGCGGTTGTATCTAAAGGTGTATCTATAATTCCATGTGTATATAACTTGTATTATCATCTACATTTATGATGAGTATTTCTGTTGAAACGATGTGGCTATGCAAAATCACTTCATGTTTTTGCAACTAGTGAATCTAACACAAGCCAATGTAAACTCCGATTTATTTTATATAAATATGAACTTTATCAAACAAAACATGCATGTATTGTATAACATGAAGTCCTATGAGTGTCATCTGATGAAGATAATTCAAGGTTAGTGATTCATTTTATCTCTATTTCCGCTTTTTGTGAATGCTATATTTTGCTGGAAAATGGCTGTGCTTATTGTGGTTTGCTGGAGACCAAACATAATTGTTTGTAGTGCTTTCGCTTAAAAGCCTATTTGAAATCGGACACTTTTGTGGGATTAACAATGAGAATCGCTTTAAAATGGTATGAGACACATGTATGTTTTAGGAATTGTAATTACTAGATTTCTGTGGTTTGAATTTGGCGCCCTCTATTTTCACTGGTAGTTGTCATATCGATCCCGGTATCGGGATTTCTGTAGCTCAGTTGGTAGAGCATGGCGCTTGTAATGCCAGGGTAGTGGGTTCGATCCCCGGGACCACCCATACGTAGAATGTATGCACACATGCTGTAAGTCGCTTTGGATAAAAGCGTCTGCTAAATGGCATATATTATTATATATTATATTATTTCAGCCATAACAAGTTAATTAACATTTTTTACCTTTAATCCCAGAAAATGGGCATTAACTCAAAAAGCGTTGAGGCCTCGACATCATCATGTTTCTGGGCTAACAGCCCATTTGGCCAAACCCGTGCTCACCGAGTTTCGTCTTTCAAGTCTTTTCCATTAAGGAGAAATGGCCATGTCACGTTGGTGATGTTTTGTCAATATACAATAAGCAGCACTCGCCATCTGCAGGAATTTTCCTGAACAGCGGGGAAAAAAATGATAAAACGGAAAACAAATGTCCGAGAGACTTCATTCCCTGTAGATCTGGTCTTGGGGCACGGCTCCAGGACGTCGGTCTATTTTAAAAACATTTGCGGACGTCTAGTAAGGGACCGTACATTTGTGATATGGAGATCCTCATCAATCATACAGCAAATGCCGAATAGTGCCCGCCATATATGAAAATACCCTCAAATAAAAGGTGACATTCTATAATGTCGCCTCATATTAAACATTTGATCTCATATCCAAACTGCTGGAGTAAAGAGCTACATTTAAAAAAATGTTTTCCTTCAGAGTGAAACAGAGGACAGGTATTACTTTCAGTATGTACAGTGGCCAGAGTAAGGCAGTATAATTCACAATCTGTGACAGAGGGATAACATGATTTATTCTATACTGAACAAAAATATAAATACAAGATTTTACTGAATACAGTCATAAGGAAATCAGTCAATTGAAATGAATTCATTAGACCTATGGATTTCACATGATTGGGAATACAAAATATACATATATTGCTCAAAGATATACAAAAGTATGGTTACACCCCTTCATATTTGTGGATTCGTCTATTTCAGCCACACATATTGCTGACAGTTGTATAAACTCAATCACACAGCCATGCAATTTCCATAGACCAACATTGGCAATAGATTGGGTTTACTGAAGAGCTCGGTGACTTTCACTGTTATTGCTGTTATTGTTTAATGGAAACATCTAGGAGCAACAATGTCACATCCAAGAAGTGGTTCACAAGCTCACTACCGAGTTCCAAACTGCCTCTGGAAGCAACTGTTCATCAGGAGCTTCGTGAAATGGGTTTCCATGGCCGTGTAGCCACACACAGGCCTAAAATCACCATGCGCAATGCCTAGTGTCGGCTCGTGTGGTGTAAAGCACGCCACCGTTGGACTCTGGAGAAGTGAAAAACACCTTCCCTGGAGTGACAAATCTGGATTTGGCGGATGCCATGAGTATGCTACCTGCCCCAATGCATGTTGCCAATTGTAAAGTTTGGTGGAGGAATAATGGTCTGGGGCTGTTTTTCATGGTTGGAGCTAGACCCCTTAGTTCCAGTGATGGGAAATCTTAACACTACAGCATACAATGACATGCCAGACTTTGTGACAACAGTTTGGGGAAAGCCCTTTCCGGTTCCAGCATGAAAATGCCCCCATGCACGAAGTGAAGTCCATTCAGAAATAGGTTTGTTGAGATCTGTGTGGACGAACTTGACTGGCCTGCACAGAGCTCTGACCTCGACTCCATCGAACACCTTTGGAATGAATTGGAACGCCGACTGTGAGCCATGCCTAATCGTCCAACATCAATGACCAACTTTACTAATGGTCTTGTGGCTGAATGGAAGCAGAATGGAAGTCCCAGCAACAATTAGCAATCATCTACGACCAACTCCGTATTATTGCCCATGATTTTGGAATGAGATGTTCTATGAGCAGCTGTCCACATACTTTTGGCAATGCAGTGTCTAAGAAGGTTCCGGAAAATCTAGGAAACAGAACTAGAGAAACAGGAAGGTGGCATAGAACGCTGGTAATACCTGATAAGACAAGACGAACTGGCAACAGACAAACAGAGAATACAGGTATAAATACGCAGGGGATAACGGGAAGATGGGCGACACCTGGAGGGGGGTGGAAACAAGCACAACGAGAGGTGAAACAGATCAGGGTGTGACAATCACACCTGTAATATCGCAAACTGACATGGCAGTTTCACTGATACGAATTCCATCTTTAAAGGGAAATGTCACTCAAAAACAAGAATCAAAGTGTCGACGGCCACATCATTGATGAAGCAAAATATAATATGATGCAAAAGGCATTATCATACTGTGTGATGATGTGGCTGGTGACACTGATTCTTAAAAGTCCAATATCTTTAAAAGTTGACATAAGACATAGAAATCATTTTGGGACTGTATCAACAGTGGACTAGTAAAAAACAATAATAATATGGTTTTTGAGGGTAATTTCACTTTAAGGGCATAATTGCTAACCTCCTGGCAACTCCACACTATTAGCCACAACCCAAGATCAGCGATGGAGCGCCACATGGCCACCCGGGATCTAATTTATTTGACAAATAGCTGCAAAACTCACACTGCTGTCAGCAACGCAGCCAAGGAGTACAGCCTGGAGGTATATGGTACGTAAAACAACAACCTCAAAATGCTACAAAATGTAGGTGTACAGTATTTGTATGTGTGTGTGTGTGTGTGTGTGTGTCTGTGTTAATACACAGTATGTATGTTTTGTCCCTCCGGTCTCCCCCATTATCTGTGGTCAGAACCAGGTCCAGAACATGTGAGTGTGTTGGTGAACAACCCTGTGTCTCTAACCTGTGACATGCCTCTTCCTGCTATCACCTGCCTGAACAATGGAAACACAACAGAGCAGGAGACCACAGCAGACACTTCAACCTCAACATACTGGTTATGAACACTACTCTCACTACCACTGCTCTCACTACCACTGCTCTCACTACCACTGCTCTCACTACCACTGCTCTCACTACCACTGCTCTCACTACCACTGCTCTCACTACCACTGCTTTCACTACGTCCCTGATGCCAGGTCAGGGGTCACACCAGAGTCTTTTGGCATGTTAGATATGTCTATATTGACCCTGGATCATACTATATATGTGTTGATCCTGGATAATGCCCCATGAAATCAGGATGTGCCAACTCAGAGAAGCCAGGTAAAACAAATGTTATTTCAGCACTGTACTTGTGAAAATGTCTTGTTATTTGTCAAAAACACTACAGAGAGGGTGTAGGTCTGAGACTTGAGTGAGTTTAGGGGAGGTTTAGTCTGAAAACCTACCTCTTAATGAGTATCTTTATCAATGCCACAACCTCCCCCATGTGCTAAATGACTCTAATGCAAAATGTGTAGCAGAGGTGAGTCAGACTCATGGACTCCTGATGAGACCTGTTTACGGGTAAGGGTTGTATTGAGGCTGAGGCCTAATGGAAGTTGTGCTCATGTAACCATTGTGAAATGGCTAGCTAGTTAGCGGGATGCACGCTAATAGCATTTGAATCGGTGATGTCACTCTCTCTGAGACCTTGAAGTAGTTGTTGCTTGCTCTGCATTGGTTGCTGCTTTTGTGGAGTAATTAGGTAACGATGCTTCGAGGGTGACTTTTGTTGATGTGTGCAGAGAGTTCCTGGTTCGAGCCCAGGTAAGGGTGAGGAGAGGTACAGAAGGAACACTGTTACACTCACACAAATGACAATAGAGCTGTACTTAGGTTCACTTTGAATGTTTATGCTGTATTGGGGCCTTATTAGGGCCCTGGAGGAAAGCATTTGTGTGTCTCCAACACCTTTAATTGTTTTTTGTTAAGAGTTTTGGACCTCATTGTTCCTGAGCCTTGTATACAGGTGATAACAGGACCCTCTGGTTTCAGAAACTTAAAAAAGTAAAACTAACATCATTAAAGAGTTACACAGTGTGTGTGTGTGTGTGTGTGTGTGTGTGTGTGTGTGTGTGTGTGTGTGTGTGTGTGTGTGTGTGTGTTGTCTGTGTCTGGATGACTGTGTGTGTTTGTTTGTGTGTGTGTGTTTGTCTGTGTCTGGATGACTTTGTGTGTGTGTGTGTGTGTTTGTTTGTGTCTTGCTGACTGTGTGTGTGTGTCTGACTGTGTGTGTGCGTTTGTGTGAGTGTATGTGTGTTCTTGTTTGACACCTTTAATTGGTAGTGTGTGTGTGTGTGTGTGTGTGTGTGTGTGTGTGTGTGTGTGTGTGTGTGTGTGTGTGTGTGTGTGTGTGTGTGTGTGTGTGTGTGTGTGTGTGTGTGTGTGTGTGTGTGTGTGTGTGTGTGTGTGTGTGTGTGTGTGTTCTTGTTTGACACCTTTAATTGGTAGAGTGATATAAGTGTCATTATTACAGAGCCTTGCATGTTAGTGCTAACAGGTCCCTCTGGAATCTGAGACAATAACAAACTATACAAACAATATGATTGGGTCAGAATACTGTGCAAGGTGATGTCTGGCAAATATTATGTGTCCCAATGATGTAAGTGTCTCCCTCAACTTGAATAATTATTTCATAATTCAGTTCAGATGGACATTTGTACAAGTCTATGGAATGTTCCAATGAAATGCCATTAGAATATACACCATAAAGATGTACCGTCTTATCAACTGCCTGACTGTCAATTTTCTTATGCACTGGCCAAATGACATATGTCATGATGTGTCCTGTAGTTTCGCAAGGCCATCCTTCCAAGTCTCATTTTGTTGTCTTGAATATAAGTCTAAAGATCTTCAGTTTCACATTTTGCATTTCAGGGCTGGCTTCTAACGCTTGCCATTAGTTTTTAATCTTATAATAGCTAACTTGTTGGTTTCAACTAGAACCTTACGAATATGGTTCTTTAACTGTCCCTTTTTGAAACACATGTTGAATTTCCAATAGTTTTTAATTATTTTCAACTCAATGTTTATTTTGGAAATAACCCAACTCTACCAGACAGTTGAGAAGTCAGGAGGGTCATACCAGCTATGCCATTAAGAAATGGCAATTTGCATAGCATTTTTACTAATTTCAACAATATTACAAAATTACTTACTTCCAATGGCTTTTACTCTGTTTTGTAGTTAAGTATTGTTCAAATTGAATGAGGACTGTTGTCAAATATGTGTTAATTGAATATGTGTGTATGAAATTAATCAATTTTCAGGTGGTGTTGGTTTTCTTACATTTCAATTAATCCAGGTACGTCCACCATGTTTCCACCATGGTGTCACGTCCTAACCTTAGTTCCTTTTTTTATGTCTTTATTTTAGGGTGGGCAGGGCGTGAGTTGGGGTGGGCATGCTATGTTTTGTTCTATGTTTGTATTTCTATGTGTTTGGCCTGGTATGGTTCCCAATCAGAGGCAGCTGTCAATCGTTGTCTCTGAATGAGAACCAGCCTGTTTTCGCCCTTGAGTTGTGGGTAGTTGTTTTCTGTCTCTGTACCAGACAGGACTGTTTCGTTTGTTCCGTTTTTGTTATTTTTGTTCTAGTGTTCAGTGGAATTAAAAGATCATGAACACATATCACGCAGCACCTTGGTCCTCCCCTTCTTCCACCTACGACGGCCATTGCAGAACTACCCACCACAACTGGACCAAGCAGCGTGATAACCACGAGTACAGGAGCTATGTGGCTAAGTCAGATAGGAGACCTGAGCCAACTCCCCGTGCTTACCATGGCGGGCGTCGTACTGGTCAGGCACCGTGCTATGCGGTCAAGCGCACGGTGTCTCCAGTGCGCGTTCTTAGCCCGGTGTGCTACATCCCAGCCCCCCACATGTGCCATGCGAGAGTGGACATCCAGCCAGGGTGTATTGTGCCGGCCCAGCGTGTTTGGTCTCCGGTACACCGTTTCGGCCCAGGGTATCCTGCACCAGCGCTGCGTGCTGTGTCTCCGGGGCGCTGGGAGGGTGCAGTGCGTCTTATGCCTGCGCTCCGCCCATGCTGGGCGAATGTGGGTATTGAGCCTAAGGGAGAGGTGCGAGTGGTATGCACCAGATCTCCAGTGCCCACCCACAGCCCGGTGCAAGCTGTGCCTGCACCTTGGAGGGTCCTGGCTAATATGGTCATCCAGCCTGGATGAGTGGTGCCAAGGCTGCACACCAGAGCTCCATTGCTCCCCCACAGCCCAGTCCATCCTGTGGCAGCCCCATGCACAAGGCTGTCTCTCCGTCTCCTCCCTCTAGGTGCTCCCGCCTGTCCAGCGCTTCCAGAGCCTCCCTCCTGTCAAGCGCTTCCAGAGCCTCCCTCCTGTCCAGCGCTTCCAGAGCTGCCCGTCAGTCAGGAGCCGCCAGAGCTGCCCGTCAGTCAGGAGCCGCCAGAGCTGCCCGTGAGTCAGGAGCCGCCAGAGCTGCCCGTCAGTCAGGAGCCGCCAGAGCCTCCCATCCGTCAGGAGCCGCCACAGTCGCCCGTCAGTCAGGCGCTGCCACAGTCACCCGTCAGTCAGGCGCTGCCAGAGCCGCCCGTCAGTCAGGACCTGGCTATCTCCTTTTCAGAGTAGCCTTGGGTACCAGCCCCCTCTGTTCTCGTCCCAGCTTGCCGAGTCCAGCGTTCCCTCCGCTCAGGCTTTTGTCCAACATTGTGAGCGCACCTGGAAGAGGGTCAGGTCTGCACTTTGCCGTTATAGGGCGCAGACTGTGAGAGCCGCTAATAAGCGTAGGACTAAGAGTCCTAGGTATTGTCGCGGTCAGAGAGTATGGCTCTCCACTCGTAACCTTCCCCTTACGACAGCTTCTCGCAAATTGACCCCGCGGTTCATTGGTCCGTTCCGTATTTCTCAGGTCGTTAATCCTGTCGCAGTGCGACTTCTTCTTCCGCGACATCTTCGTCGCGTCCACCCAGTCTTCCATGTCTCCTGTGTCAAGCCTTTTCTTCGCGCCCCCGTTCGTCTCCCCCCCCCCCCCCGTCCTTGTCAAGGGCGCACCTATCTACAGGGTCCGGAAGATTATGGACATGCGTTTTCGGGGATGTGGTCACCAGTACTTAGTGGATTGGGAGGGGTACGGTCCTGAGGAGAGGAGTTGGGTTCCATCTCGGGACGTGCTGGACCGTTCGCTGATCGATGATTTCCTCCGTTGCCGCCAGGTTTCCTCCTCGAGTGCGCCAGGAGGCGCTCGGTGAGTGGGGGGGGTACTGTCATGTATTGTCATGTATTGTCATGTCTTGTCCCTGTGCTTTCTCTTCTCTTCGTTTCCCCCTGCTGGTCTTATTAGGTTTCTTTCTCTCTCTCTATCCCTCTCTCTCTATCGTTCCGTTCCTGCTCCCAGCTGTTCCTCATTCTCCTAACGACCTCGTTTACTCTCTCACACTTGTCCCCTATTTTGCCCTCTGATTAGGTCTCTATTTCTCTCTCGGTTTCTGCCTCTGTCCTTGTCGGATTCTTGTTTGCTGTGTCCTTGTTCCGTCCTGTCGTGTTTTGCCTTTTCATCAGATGCTGCGTGTGAGCAGGTGTCTCTGTCCGCTACGGCCCGCACCTACCCGAAGGTACCTGCAGTCTGTTGCCGCTTATCCTGCAATTCTCCTCAACAACTAAAGAGGATTTATGTTTTCCCTGTTTGGACATTTCCTGTAAAGGATTGAGGATTATGTTTTCTCTGTTTGGACTTTAATAAACTCAGTTTCTGTTAAGTCGCTTTTGGGTCCTCACTCACCTGCATAACAAAAACACGAACAATACAAAAACAACAAACGGAACGTGAAAACCTATACAGCCTATCTGGTGACAACTAACACAGAGACAGGAACAATCACCCACGAAATACTCAAAGAATATGGCTGCCTAAATATGGTTCCCAATCAGAGACAACAATAATCACCTGACTCTGATTGAGAACCGCCTCAGGCAGCCATAGACTATGCTAGACACCCCACAAAAACCTCATGACAAAACCGCACCACAATAACCCATGTCAAACCCTGGCCTGACCAAATAAATGAACACAAACATACATACTTCGACCAGGGCGTGACAGCCTGATGTTCTCAAAATGACCTATAACATATCAATGGTTAAACAATAAGCACACAACACAGAGGATGTTTAAAGAAATATTGAACATTTTATTCCAAAAACAGTCACACTGTCCTAATAGTGTGCTGAAGTAAGTAACGTGTTTGTCTGAAAACGCTAACATTCTTGTTTGTTAGCCCTGAGTACCTAAACCAAAGTGTGGATTTCAGTCACTCATTATAGAAGTAGAATGTTTACAGGGTAAGGGAACCAATATATAAATACATAATTTAACTGACTATTACGTTTAAAGGGTTAAGACCTTTAAAACACCACAAGTGAAGGTGTCCAAATACTTATGACATCTTGAAATTGGGGGACTAGATACATAATTTGTTTTTGTTCTTAAACTGTAAAACATATGTATGAAAATACCCTCAAATAAAAGGTGATGTTCTCTAATGTCGCCTCATGAAACATTAGATTTCATATACAAAATGCTGGAATGAAGAGGCCAGTTGAAAAACAGTTTAACTACAGAGTGTTACACCCACTGGTCCAACACTGGTTGAATCAACATTCATCTTTTATCCAACATAGAGTTGACATTGAATTCATGCCCTCTTTCTGGGACTCACCCACAAACAGGACTATACCTGGCCTGTTGAGGAGTGACGGACTCCATCCTAGCTGGAGGGGTGCTCTCATCTTATCTACGAACATAGACAGGACTCTAAGTCCCCTAGCTCTACAATGAGACAGGGTTCAGGCCAGGCAGCAGGCTGTTAGCCAGTCTGCCAGCTTAGTGGAGTCTGCCACAAGCACAGTCAGTTTAGTCAGCTCAGTTATCCCCATTGAGACCGTGTCTGTGCCTCAACCTAGGTTGGGCAAAACTAAACATGGCGGTGTTCGCCTTAGCAATCTCTCTGCAATAAAGACCTCCTCCATTCCTGCCATTATTGAAAGAGATTGTGATACCTCACATCTAAAAATAGGGCAACTTAATGTTAGATCCCTCACTTCCAAGGCAGTTATAGAAAATTAACATATCACTAATCAAGATCATAATCTTGATGTGATTGGCCTGACTTAAACATGGCTTAAGCAAGAGCGGAGGTGATGCTAACATTTATGATAGCAAATTTCAGTTTACAAAAAAAACAGATGTTTTCATCTTTAGAGCTTCTAATCATGAACTCCATGCAGCCTACTCAATCACTTTTTTACAGCTACTGTTTACATATATGGTGTTCCTCGCTGAGTTCCCTTAATTCCTATCGGACGTTGTAGTCATGGCAGATAATATTCAAATTTTTGGTGACTTTAATGTTCACATGGAAAAATCCACATACCAACTCCAAAAGGCTTTCGGAGTCATCATCGAGTCAGTGGGTTTTGTCCAACATGTCTCCGGACCTACTCACTGCCACAGTCATACTCTGGACCTAGTTTTGTCCCATGGAATAAATGTTGTGGATCTTAATTTGGACTGAAAAGCAGTGCCGAGCACCTATGAATGGCAGGTCTCACCCTTCGTAAGGATGTGTAGTCCCTGCTGTGCCATCTATGCCTTCCAGAAACATTCTCAGGACCACCATGATGGCAACACGGATGTTCAGGAGTCAGTCGAGAAGTCTACCCATGGGGACCGAAGCAAAGTTGTTAGTGGACAGGTTGCAAAGCTGCCTCTTGGCCGAGGGGTTGAATGGGCCAGTAACATTACCTCTGTGGAACACCTTCCTCTAGAAGGGAGGTCAAAGAGCAGTGAGCTATGGCTCTCCAAGACCACCGTCCACAAGAACCAACTCTGGGCCTGAGCTGTTAGCCAGACACCCTTGGCTACAAACATCGAACTATCCATAGAGAAGAGAACCAACCTTGAGGGTCATTTACAGAGTTTACAAGCCAACTCCACCTTATCGTCCAGTGACAGGGGGGTCAGGTCATCATAGTGTTACGACAGATGGCAAAACCCACCTCCTTCCTTCAACTGCCCTTGGTGCTCCATGGGGCAGAAGTACCACTCCCCTTCATCATCCTCCTGCCTGACCAGACTCAGTCACTCCCAACTTGCTCCTCATGGGAATAAGCGACAGCTCTCTGCCCCGAACTATCTATGCTGACAGTGATATCAGTCGTCGACAGTGCTGGTGCCATAGCCAAATCCTGTCTGATCACTTCTGGGCCAACATCAAACCCTATCTCAGACTGGTGGCCCATCTGATTTCCTTGTCTGATGTCAAGGATGACCCAAATTACACCAGGCAAAAGCATTTGTGGAGCAAGAGCATAGTCTTTTAATTTGTCACGATTGTCATGATATTGAAACACCTGAAGTCGGTATGCTTTGTTTATTGGTTATGGGGTTCATTGGCAGAGAAACCTGTTGCTGGAAAAGGTTGGAAATCTGATATTCCCCTAGCTGATCATTGTCTGTAGCCAACTCTGACCGTAGTGTAGGCCTCATGATACAGACAGGGCCCATAGCCCTGCATGGCCTCGTATGCACCACAAAAGCATCCTGAAGTGGCAAAGTCGATATCCACATTTTTAGGGTCGCTACAGTTATTGTTATTTGTGGTCGTACACATTATTTTGGATACATTATTTAAAGTCCAAAGAGAGGGTTGTGAAAATATTCAGAGTAAATTGTGAACTGTCAATAATTAATTGAGGTGCTTTTGAGATCATTGATTGATTATTGCATTTTATTATAAAGTGTTACCCATAATTGCATATTCTTACATTTAACCATCAACTACTTACAAAATACACAATTTAGTTAGATCTGGACGTTATCTGATATTATGCAGTATTGTACATTTCAACTTGACTACACTTGATGAAGACGTTGTGCCACAATTGAGCCACTAGAGGGAGATGTTAAACAACATGTAGATCGACTCATGTCCTCAGAATGTACAATTAGAATATGCACTATTTATCATTAAATAACACTTAACAACCACAGAAGTATGTGTTCTCCAATTCAAGTGTTTTCCTTTTCTGGTGTGTTGTTTTCTCTGATTTAAACAAAAAATACTTAGACATGTAATTCTCCTTTTCATTTAGTTAAATCAATCATCTCCAAAGCACTTATAAAATAATTTTCCACACAACAATGACAACTCGTTCAGAATAAATCATAATTAGGAATTTAATCAAGTTAGCCCTCCTCAACAGCTTCAGCTGTAGCCCCCAGACCCTGGGCACAAGGACCATCTATAAGACAAGTCTATCTACTGTATTTTAACAGTAAACATACCTTGAACAAAATCCTGTGATTGTGTGCATGTCACGTTTGTGTCATTTTTTTATTCATCACTTAATTTGGTAACACTTTATAATAATGTTCAGTAATAAGCCACTTGTTTAGTCATTTACAGTTTGTTCCTCATTTACTAATCATTACTCCCACATTTGTTAAATGTAAGTAAGCTATGTATTCTCGCATGTGTAAACAACTTTTAAATTACACACTGCTCAAAAACTAAAATAACACATCCTAGATCTGAATGAATGAAATATTCGTATTAAATCCTTTTTTCTTTACATAGTTGAATGTGCTGACAACAAAATCACACAAAAAAATGATCAATGGAAATCAAATTTATCAACCCATGAAGTTCTGGATTTGGAGTTACACTCAAAATGAAAGTGGAAAACCACACTACAGGCTGATCCAACTTTGATGTAATGTCCTTAAAACAAGTCCAAATGAGGCTCAGTAGTGTGTGTGGCCTCCACGTGCCTGTATGACCTCCCTACAATGCCTGGGCATGCTCCTGATGAGGTGGCGGATGGTCTCCTGAGGGATCTCCTCCCAGACCTGGACTAAAGCATCCGCCAACTCCTGGACAGTCCGTGGTGCAGCTATTGGTGGATGGAGCAAGACATGATGTCCCAGATGTGCTCAATTGGATTCAGGTCTGGGGAATGGGCGGGCCAGTCCATAGCATCAATGCCTTCCTCTTGCAGGAACTGCTGACACACTCCAGCCACATGAGGTCTAGCATTGTCTTGCATTAGGAGGAACCCAGGGCCAACCGCACCAGCATATGGTCTCACAAGGGGTCTGAGGATCTCATCTCCGTACCTAATGGCAGTCAGGTTACCTCTGGCGAGCACATGGAGGGCTGTGCGGCCCCCCAAAGAAATGCCACCTCACACCATGACTGACCCACCGCCAAACCGGTCATGATGGAGGAAGTTGCAGGCACCAGAACGTTCTCCATGGCTTGTCCAGACTCTGTCACTTCTGTCACATGTGCTCAGTGTGAACATGCTTTCATCTGTGAAGAGCACAGGGCGCCAGTGGCGAATTTGCCAATCTTGGTGTTCTCTGGCAAATGCCAAACGTCCTGCACAGTGTTGGGCTGTAAGCACAACCACCACCTGTGGACGTCAGCCCTCATACCACCCTCATGGAGTCTGTTTCTGACTGTTTGAGCAGACACATGCACATTTGTGGCCTGCTGGAGGTCATTTTGCAGGGCTCTGGCAGTGCTCCTCCTGCTCCTCCTTGCACAAAGGCGGAGATAGCGGTCCTGCTGCTGGGTTGTTGCCCTCCTACGGCCTTCTCCATGTCTCCTGATGTACTGACCTGTCTCCTGGTAGCGCCTCCATGCTCTGGACACTACGCTGACGGACACAGCAAACCTTCTTGCCACAGCTCGCATTGATGTGCCATGATGTTGGTGTCCAGGATGTCTGCCACCAGGACCAAAGCGCACTCCTCAGGACCGTACCCCTCCCAGTTCGCCAGGTACTGGAGCCGAACCCCACGATGTCGGGAGTCCAGGAGGGACTTAACAGGCTGGGGTACCCTCCATGTCAAGTGGAGACGGAGGATTGTTGCAGGGGACGGCATCAGTCAGGGAACCAGGAACCACCGGCCAGAGAAGGGAAACATGAAAGGAGGGTGAGATCCGATAGTTGGTGGGGAGTTCTAAACGATTGGCTACCTCATTGACCCTCCGGAGGACTTTGAAGGGCCCCACAAACTAGGGGCTCAGCTTCCGGTAGAGCAAGCGGAGCGGGAGGTTCCAGATGCGATCACCAGGATGGAACACAGGAGCCTCACTGCGATTGCGGTCCACATTATCCTTCTGAAGGCGAAGGGCGTGCGGCGTTCCACACCCCCTCTGTCCGCCGGAACCACTCGTCTACTGAAGCCCTCAGTCTGGCTCAGAGTCTACGGAGACATGGCCGGCTGATATCCCAGTACGCACTGGAAGGGAGTGAGCCCAGTGGAGTAATGACAAAGCGAATTCTGTTCAAAACATTTATGAAGTATTAAGAAAGTATGAATAGTCCTCACTTTAGATTAGGGACTGCAAAACTACTTCACTAATGAGTAGTAAATGGTTTATACAGATATTTATTAAACATCTGATGAATGATCTTCTGAATCATTATTACATACTATAAAAGTTGTTTATAAATGTGTGAATAACTAGCTTACAAAAAACATGGGAGTAATGATGAATAAATTATGAATAAACTATTTACTAATCCATTAGAAACAATTCAGTGTGTTAGCCAATATCTATATTCATTCAGAGTAAACAGCTTCTGAGAGAGCTGCTCTTGCGTGACCCCTGACCTGGCAGCAGTGATGTAGTGAGAGGAGAGGAAGTGTTCATGCCCAGTATGCTGAGGTTGAAGTGTCTGCTGTGGTCTCATGCTCTGGTGTGTTGAATAATTAATGTATATACATACTGTAGTAGTTATTTATAAATATGAAAAAACCTAGCTGAGTAACATTTCACAAATGAGGGCTGAATATTAAATGGTGAGCAAACTGAAAATGCCTTTCAACTGCTTTAATACCGAACGTTATTATAAAGTGTGAACCATAATTGCATATTTTTACATTTTACCATCAACTACTTACACAATACATAATTTATTTAGACCTGGACGTTATCTGATATCATCTAGTATTTTACATTTCAACTTAAATGCCCTCCAGAAACATTCTCAGGACCACCATGATGGCAACACGGATGTTAAGGAGTCAGTCGAGCACACCTTCTATGGTGATAATGGTCTCCAAAGGCTACCCATGGGGACCAAAGCAAATTCGTTGGTGGAGAGGCTGCGAAGCTACCTCTTAGCCGGGGGGTTGAGTGGGCCAGTAACATTACCTCTGTGGAACACCTTTTTCCAGAAGGTAGGTCAAAGAGCATTGAGCTATGGCTCTCCCAGACCACCATCCACAAGAACCAATTCTGGTCCTGAGCTGTTAGCCAGACACCCTCGGCTACAAACATCGAACTGTCCATAGAGAAGAGGAACCAACCTTGAGGGTCGTTTATAGAGTTTACAAGCCAACTCCACCTTATCCTCCAGTGACAGGGGGGTCAGGTCATCATAGTGTTATGACAGATGGCAAAACCCACCTCCTTCCTTCAACTGCCCTTGGTGCTCCATGTGGCAGAAGTACCACTCCCCTTCATCCTCCTCCTGCCTGACCAGACTCAGTCACTCCCAACTTGCTCCTCATGAGGATAAGTGACAGCTCTCTGCCCCAAACTATCTATGCTGACAGTGATGTCAGTGGTCGACAGTGCTGGTGCCATAGCCAAATCCTGTCTGATCACTTCTGGGCCAATATCAAACCCTATCTCAGACTGGTGGCACATTTGATTTACTTGTCTGATGTCAAGGATGACCCAGATTAAACCAGGCAAGAGCATTTGTGGAGCAAGGGCATAGTCTTTTAATTTGTCACGATTGTCATGATATTGAAACACCTGAAGTCGGTATGCTTTGTTTATTGGTTGTGGGGTGCATTGGCAGAGAAACCTGTTGCTGGAAAATATTGGAAATCTGATATCCCCCTTGCTGATCATTGTCTGTAGCCAACTCTGACCGTAGTGTAGGCCTCATGATACAGACAGGGCCCGTAACCCTGCATGGCCTCGTATGCACCACAAAAGCATCCTGAAGTGGCAAAGTCGATATCCACATTTTTAGGGTCGCTACAGTTATTGTTATTTGTGGTCGAACACATTATTTTGGATATATTTTTTAAAGAACAAAGGGAGGGTCGTGAAAATATTCAGAGTAAATTGTGAACTGTCTCTAATTACTTGAGGTGCTTTTGAGATCATTAATTGATACAACTGAACTGGAAATCACATTTCTCAGTCATATTTTCTTCTGAGAAAACAACACCACAGAGATGGAAAACAACATCAAGGGACGATTGGGTCAGAGTACAGTGAGGTTGTTCTGATGTCTGACAAATAGTATTTGTCCCCATGATGTAACTGAGACAAAGTCTACCTCAACTTAAAGAAGTATGGTTAAAGGTTGTAACCCCTTAAACTTAATCTTTAATGAAATGAAGTATTTGGATATTGGTTCCATTACCCTGTAAGCAGTCTATGAACTGCTCTAATGAGTGACTGCAGTCCACACTTTGGTTTTGGTAGTCACTGCCAACAAACAAGAATGTCTGTCATTTTCAGACAAAACACATTACTTCCTTCAGCACACTACTACAAGTGTGACTGTTTTGGAATAAAATATTCAGTATATTTCCTCTAACATCATCTGTGTTGTGTGCTTATTGTTTACCAATGATTTGTTGTAGATTATTTTGAGACCTTAAGTAGCATCAGGTATTATTGGAATGTCTACCAATGGCGTGTCCATCTTTTTGTGATAAATTAAACTGGTCATTTTTCAAAACATTTATAGAGTATTAAGAAAGTGTGAATAGTTCTCCCTTTATATTAGGGACTGCAAAACGACTTTACTAATGATTAGTAAATGGTCTATAAAAGTTGACTATAAAAGTTGTTAATACATATGTGAATAACTAAAACAAATGTGGGAGTAATGATACATGAATGATGAATAAACTATTTACTTATCCATTATGAATCCTTTATTACAAAGTGTTTTTGCAAAATGTTACCAATCTCTATATTCATTCTGACTCCATAGCATCTGAGAGAGCTGCTCTTCCGTGACCCCTGACCTGGCAGCGGGATGTAGTTAGAGTAGTGGTAGTGAGAGTAGTGATAGTCTTCATAACCAGTATGATGAGGTTCAAGTGTCTGCTGCGGTCTCCTGCGCTGTTGTGTTGAATCATTAATGGATATAGTAGTATTTACACATTTGAGAATACCTAGTTTATTAACATTTAATTAAAGGGGGAGTAATTATTAATACATGGTGAGCAAACGACTTACAAATGGTTTATTACTGAAATGGTAAAGTGTTATCCATAGTTGGATGTTCTTGCATTTTACCCTTAACTACTTACACAATACACCATTGAGATAGACTTGGACGTTACCTGATATTATGCAGCATTGTATATTTCAACTGTACTGCACTTGATAAAGACGTCTTGCCTCAATTGAGCCACTAGAGGGAGATGTTAAACAACATGTGGAACGACTCATGACGTCCTCAGAATGTACTATTAGAATACCAACTATTTATCATTAAGTAACACGGAACAACCGCAGCTTTAGGTATTTGGAGTACACAACCCACAATGACTGCAATGTCTTTTATAAAACAAGCTTATGCCTTCTTCTGCCTCCTCCAAGTCATTCTATTCCAATCCAGACAAATTATTCTGTATCAACACCACATGTATCTATCATGACAAACACTGAGATAAGTAATGTCGGTGTATTGTAACATGATATAATTACCACAATTGTCGAACAAAACTATAACAAACCGATGTTTGCGATCTAGGGAATCATATTATAGGAACTACAAACATCTTATCTTCAAAGTTAAAATAAGTTTAGCTGTCACTTTGAACCATGGATAAAAGAAAGCATAAATTATTGGATTAATTAAGGAATTAACAAGTGCCATATAACTGGTGAAATATGATATTAAATGATCACCTATAACAGAAAAAAACGAAGCAAATAAATAGAGATGGAATCCAAGAAATGAGATAGGTGAAAACAACAATAGCTAAAGTTTTTGTTGCTTTTCTCTCAGACTTATTAGCCTGTAGAGTTTTAACACCAGACACACTGGCAGCCTCTTTTAAAAACACCTTTCTGGCCTGTGATCTGGCCACCACAAAGATTTTCAAATACAGTTTTATAATAATAGAGCAAGGGACAATCATTATAAAAACAATGTAAATAATATTAACCCATGTTATTCCTTCAACATAAAACATTCTGTCAAACACCTACTTGGTATCTGTACATTTACAAAGTGTTTTATAATAGCAGCATCGTATATGATACAACAACACCAGGTAAAGGATATTCAACACATCATTCTTGTTGTTGTTGTTATTTTAGAGTGGTACAATAAGGGATCCTCACAGCAACATAGTGGTCAATAGATATCAAGACCAAATTGCCAAGCGATAAAGTAGTACATAAAAAAGAAACGTAGAAAGGAAATGGACAGAAATCGAGGTAATTGAGGTAATATGTACATGTAGGTCGAGTTAAAGTGACTATGCATAGATAATAAACAGAGAGTAGCAGCACAGTAAAAGAGGAGGGGGCAATGCAAATTGTCTGGGTAGCCATCTGATTAGCTGTTCAGCAGTCTTATGGCTTGTATCAACTGAGACTCGCAAAGATTGGAAAGCTGTCGCGGTCATCCCCCTCTTCAAAGGAGACCCAAACTGCTACAGATGTTATGCAGGTGAATGAGGACCCAAAAGCGACTTAACAGAAACAGAGTTTATTTCAGTCTTTAACAAAAACGATAATCCTGGATACTATCACAGGTAAAGTCCAAACAGGAAAACTGAAACCCTCTAGTCAGTAGAGGGGAACAACAGGAGATGCGACCACAGACTGCAGGTCGCTTCGGGAAGGCGCAGGCCGTAGCTGATATAGACACCTGCTCACACGCAGCATCTGAAGAAGGCAAAAACACGACAGGACGGAACAAGGACACAGTACAGCAAACAAGGATCCGACTGTTATGCTCGTGAATGAGGACCCAAAAGCGACTTAACGAAAACAGAGTCTTTATTCCAGTAAAGGACAAAAGTAATAATCCTGGAAATATCAAGGATAAAACAAAACAGGAAAAACTTAAATCCACTCGTAGTAGCGAGGACAGACTGGAGACTCGACCATAGACTGCAGGTTGCTTCGGGAAGGCACCGACCGTAGCAGACTAAAACACCTGCTCACACGCAGCATCTGAAGAAGACAAAACACGACAGGGCGAGACAAGGACACAGAACAGCGAACATCATACAAGGATCCGACAAGGACAGAAGCGGAAAACAGAGGGAGAAATAGTGGCTCTAATCAGAGGGCAAAATAGGGGACAGGTGTGAAAAGAGTAAATGAGGTTGTTTAGGAGAATGAGGAACAGCTGGGAGCAGGAACGGAACGATAGGGAGAGAGAGCGAGAGAGGAAGAGAGGGAGGGGAAGAGAGGGATAGAAAGAGGGAAAGAACCTAATAAGACCAGCAGAGGGAAACGAATAGAAGGGAAGCACAGAGACAAGACATGATAACCAATGACAAAACATGACAGTACCCCCCCCACTCAACGAGCGCCTCCTGGCGCACTCGAGGAGGAACCCTGGCGGCAACGGAGGAAATCATCAATCAGCGAACGGTCCAGCACGTCCCGAGATGGAACCCAACTCCTCTCCTCAGGACCGTAACCCTCCCAATCCACTAAGTACTGGTGACCACGTCCCTGAGAACGCATGTCCATGATCTTTCGTACCTTGTAAATAGGTGCGCCCTCGACAAGGACGGGGGGGGGGGGGGGGAGGGAAGACGAACGGGGGCGCGAAGAAAGGGCTTGACACAGGAGACATGGAAGACAGGGTGGACGCGACGAAGATGTCGCGGAAGAAGCAGTCGCACAGCGACAGGATTGACGACCTGGGAGACACGGAACGGACCAATGAACCATGGAGTCAACTTACGAGAAGCTGTCGTAAGGGGAAGGTTACGAGTGGAAAGCCACACTCTCTGGCCGCGACAATACCTAGGACTCTTAATCCTACGTTTATTGGCGGCTCTCACAGTCTGCGCCCTGTAACGGCAAAGTGCAGACCTCACCCTCCTCCAGGTGCACTCACAACGTTGGACAAACGCCTGAGCGGAGGGAACGCTGGACTCGGCGAGCTGGGACGAGAACAGAGGAGGCTGGTACCCCAGACTACTCTGAAACGGAGATAGCCCGGTAGCAGACGAAGGAAGCGAGTTGTGAGCGTATTCTGCCCAGGGGAGCTGTTCTGCCCAAGACGCAGGGTTTCTAAAAGAAAGGCTGCGTAATATGCGACCAATCGTCTGATTGGCCCTTTCTGCTTGACCGTTAGACTGGGGATGAAAACCGGAAGAGAGACTGACGGAAGCACCAATCAAACGACAGCACTCCCTCCAAAACTGTGACGTGAATTGCGGGCCTCTGTCTGAAACGGCGTCTAACGGGAGACCATGAATTCTGAACACATTCTCAATGATGATTTGTGCCGTCTCCTTAGCGGAAGGAAGCTTAGCGAGGGGAATGAAATGTGCCGCCTTAGAGAACCTATCGATAACCGTAAGAATCATAGTCTTCCCCGCAGACGAAGGCAGACTGGTAATGAAGTCTAAGGCGATGTGAGACCATGGTCGAGAAGGAATGGGAAGCGGTCTGAGACGACCGGCAGGAGGAGAGTTACCTGACTTAGTCTGCGCGCAGTCCGTACAAGCAGCCACGAAACGGCGCGTGTCACGCTCCTGAGTAGGCCACCAAAACCGCTGGCGAATAGAAGCAAGTGTGCCCCGAACGCCGGGGTGGCCAGCTAACTTGGCAGAGTGAGCCCACTGAAGAACAGCCAGACGAGTAGAAACAGGAACGAAAAGAAGGTTACTAGGACAAGCGCGCGGCGACGCAGTGTGAGTGAGTGCTTGCTTAACCTGTCTCTCAATTCCCCAGACAGTCAACCCGACAACACGCCCATCAGGAAGAATCCCCTCGGGATCGGTAGAAGCCACAGAAGAACTAAAGAGACGGGATAAGGCATCAGGCTTGGTGTTCTTATTACCCGGGCGATAAGAAATCACGAACTCGAAACGAGCGAAAAACAACGCCCAACGAGCTTGACGTGCATTAAGTCGTTTGGCAGAACGGATGTACTCAAGGTTCTTATGGTCAGTCCAAACGACAAAAGGAACGGTCGCCCCCTCCAACCACTGTCGCCATTCGCCTAGGGCTAAGCGGATGGCGAGCAGTTCGCGGTTACCCACATCATAGTTGCGTTCCGATGGCGACAGGCGATGAGAAAAATAAGCGCAAGGATGGACCTTATCGTCAGACTGGAAGCGCTGGGATAGAATGGCTCCCACGCCCACCTCTGAAGCGTCAACCTCGACAATGAATTGTTTAGTGATGTCAGGAGTAACAAGGATAGGAGCGGACGTAAAACGCTTCTTGAGGAGATCAAAAGCTCCCTGGGCGGAACCGGACCACTTAAAGCACGTCTTGACAGAAGTAAGAGCTGTGAGAGGGGCAGCAACTTGACCGAAATTACGAATGAAACGCCGATAGAAATTAGCGAAACCTAGAAAGCGCTGCAACTCAACACGTGACCTTGGAACGGGCCAATCACTGACAGCCTGGACCTTAGCGGGATCCATCTGAATGCCTTCAGCGGAAATAACAGAACCGAGAAATGTGACAGAGGAGACATGAAAGGCGCACTTCTCAGCCTTAACGTAGAGACAATTCTCTAAAAGGCGTTGGAGTACACGTCAAACGTGCTGAACATGAATCTCGAGTGACGGTGAAAAAATCAGGATATCGTCAAGGTAGACAAAAACAAAGATGTTCAGCATGTCTCTCAGTACATCATTAACTAATGCCCGAAAAACAGCTGGAGCATTAGTGAGACTCAAAATGCCCTAACGGAGTGTTAAACGCCGTTTTCCACTCGTCCCCCTCTCTGATGCGCACGAGATGGTAAGCGTTACGAAGGTCCAACTTAGTAAAGAACCTGGCTCCCTGCAGAATCTCGAAGGCTGACGACATAAGGGGAAGCGGATAACGATTCTTAACCGTTATGTCATTCAGCCCTCGATAATCCACGCAGGGGCGCAGAGTACCGTCCTTCTTCTTAACAAAAAAAACCCCCGCTCCGGCGGGAGAGGAAGAAGGCACTACGGTGCCGGCGTCGAGAGAAACAGACAAATAATCCTCGAGAGCCTTACGTTCGGGAGCCGACAGAGAGTATAGTCTACCCCGAGGGGGAGTGGTCCCCGGAAGGAGATCAATACTACAATCATAGGACCGGTGAGGAGGAAGGGAGTTGGCTCTGGACCGACTGAAGACCGTGCGCAGATCATGATATTCCTCCGGCACTCCTGTCAAATCACCAGGTTCCTCCTGAGAAGAGGGGACAGAAGAAACAGGAGGGATAGCAGACATTAAACACTTCACATGACAAGAAACGTTCCAGGATAGGATAGAATTACTAGACCAATTAATAGAAGGATTATGACATACTATCCAGGGATGACCCAAAACAACAGGTGTAAAAGGTGAACGAAAAATCAAAAAGGAAATGGTCTCACTGTGGTTACCAGATACTGTGAGGGTTAAAGGTAGTGTCTCATATCTGATACTGGGGAGAATACTACCATCTAAGGCGAACATGGGCGTGGGCTTCCCTAACTGTCTGAGAGGAATGTCATGTTTCCGAGCCCAAGCTTCGTCCATAAAACAACCCTCTGCTCCAGAGTCTATCAAGGCACTGCATGAAGCAGCCGAACCGGTCCAGCGTAGATGGACCGACATGGTAGTACAGGATCTTGATGGAGAGACCTGAGTAGTAGCGCTCACCAGTAGCCCTCCGCTTACTGATGAGCTCTGGCTTTTACTGGACATGAATTGACAAAATGTCCAGCAGAACCGCAATAGAGGCAAAGGCGGTTGGTGATCCTCCGTTCCCTCTCCTTAGTCGAGATGCGAATACCTCCCAACTGCATGGGCTCAGTCTCTGAGCCGGAGGAAGGAGATGGTTGCGATGCGGAGAGGGGGAACACCGTTAACGCGAGCTCTCTTCCACGAGCTCGGTGACGAAGATCTACCCGTCGTTCTATGCGGATGGCGAGTGCAATCAAAGAGTCCACACTGGAAGGAACCTCCCGGGAGAGAATCTCATCCTTAACCTCAGCGTGGAGTCCCTCCAGAAAACAAGCGAGCAACGCCGGCTCGTTCCAGTCACTAGAGGCAGCAAGAGTGCGAAACTCTATAGAGTAATCCGTTATGGATCGATCACCTTGACATAGGGAAGCCAGGGCCCTAGAAGCCTCCCTACCAAAAACTGAACGATCAAAAACCCGTATCATCTCCTCTTTAAAGTTCAGATAATTGTTAGAACACTCAGCCCTTGCCTCCCAGATAGCTGTGCCCCACTCTCGGGCCCGACCAGTAAGGAGTGAAATGACGTGAGCAATCCGAGCTATCTCTCTTGAGTATGTGTTGGGTTGGAGAGAGAACACAATCTCACACTGGGTGAGAAAGGAGCGGCACTCAGTGGGCTGCCCAGAGTAACATGGTGGGTTATTAACCCTAGGTTCCGGAGACTCGGAAGACCAGGAAGTAGCTGGTGGCACGAGACGAAGACTCTGAAACTGTTCTGAGAGGTCGGAAACCTGAGCGACCAGGGTCTCAACGGCATGACGAGCAGCAGACACTTCCTGCTCGTGTCTGCCGAGCATTGCTCCCTGGATCTCGACGGCAGTGTTACGAGAATCCGTAGTCGCTGGGTCCATTCTTGGTCGGATCCTTCTGTTATGCTGGTGAATGAGGACCCAAAAGCGACTTAACGAAAACAGAGTCTTTTTCCAGTAAAGGACAAAAGTAATAATCCTGGAAATATCAAGGATAAAACAAAACAGGAAAAACTTAAATCCACTCGTAGTAGCGAGGACAGACTGGAGACTCGACCATAGACTGCAGGTTGCTTCGGGAAGGCACCGACCGTAGCAGACTAAAACACCTGCTCACACGCAGCATCTGAAGAAGACAAAACACGACAGGGCGAGACAAGGACACAGAACAGCGAACATCATACAAGGATCCGACAAGGACAGAAGCGGAAAACAGAGGGAGAAATAGTGGCTCTAATCAGAGGGCAAAATAGGGGACAGGTGTGAAAAGAGTAAATGAGGTTGTTTAGGAGAATGAGGAACAGCTGGGAGCAGGAACGGAAAGATAGGGAGAGAGAGCGAGAGAGGAAGAGAGGTTGGGGAAGAGAGGGATAGAAAGAGGGAAAGAACCTAATAAGACCAGCAGAGGGAAACGAATAGAAGGGAAGCACAGAGACAAGACATGATAACCAATGACAGAACATGACACCGACAAGGACAGAAGCGAAAACAGAGAGAGAAATAGGGACTTAATCAGAGGGCAAAATAGGGAACAGGTGTGAAAGAGTAAATGAGGTAGTTAGGAGAATGAGGAACAGCTGGGAGCAGGAACGGAACGATAGAGAGAGAGAGAGAGAGAGGGAGGGGGAGAGAGAGGGATAGAAAGAGGGAAAGAACCTAATAAGACCAGCAGGGGGAAATGAATAGAAGAGGAAGCACAGGGACAAGACATGACAATCTATGACAGAACATGACAACAGACCTACAGTATATCTATCCTACCCTTTCATTCTAAGGTCTTCGAAAGCTAAGTTAACAAACATATTTCCGACCATTTCGAATCCCACCGTACCTTCTCCGCTATGCAATCTGGTTTCAGAGCTGGTCATGGGTGCACCTCAGCCACGCTCAAGGTCCTAAACAACATCATAACTGCCATCGATAAGAGACATTACTGCGCAGCCGTATTCATCGACCTGGCCAAGGCTTTTGACTCTGTAAATCACCACATTCTTATTGGCAGAATCGACAGCCTTGGTTTCTCAAATGATTGCCTCGCCTGGTTTACCAACTACTTCTCTGATAGAGTTCAGTGTGGCAAATCGGAGGGCCTGTTGTCCGGACCTCTGGCAGTCTCTATGTGGGTGCCACAGGGTTCAATCTTCGGGCCAACTCTCTTCGCTGCTGGTGATTCTCTGATACACCTCTACGCAGACGACACCATTCTGTATACTTCTGGCCCATCTTTGGACACCTCCAGACGAGTTTCAATGCCATACAACTCTCCTTCCCCGGCCTCCAACTGCTCTTAAACGCAAGTAAAACTAAATGCGTGCTATTCAACCGATCACTGCCCGCACCTGCTCGACCGTCCAGCATCACTATTCTGGACGGCTCTGACTTAGAATACGTGGACAACTACAAATACCTAGGTGTCTGTTTAGACTGTAAACTCTCCTTCCAGACTCATACTCAGCATCTCCAATCCAAAATTAGATCTAGAATCGGCTTCCTATATCGCAACAAAGCATCCTTCACTCATGCTGCCAAACATACCCTCGTAAAACTGACCGATCCTACTGATCCTCAACTTCGGTGATGTCATCTATAAAATAGCCTCCAACACTCTACTCAACAAACTGGATGCAGTCTATCACAGTGCCATCCGTTTTGTCACCAAAGCCCCATACACTACCCACCATTGCGACCTGTACGCTCTCGTACAGGTTGGCCCTCGCTTCATACTGGTCACCAAACCCACTGGCTACAGGTTATCTACAAGTCTCTGCTTAGGTAACGCCCCGCCTTACCTCAGCTCACTGGTCACCATAGCAGCACCCACTCATTGCACGTGCTCCAGCAGGTATATTTCCCTGGTCACCCCCAAAGCCAATTCCTCCTTTGCTCGTCTTTCCTTCCAGTTCTCTGCTGCCAATGACTGGAACAAACTGCAAAATCCTCTGAAGCTGGAAACACGTATCTTCCTCACTAGCTTTAAGCACCAGCTGTTAGAGCAGCTCACAGATTACTGCACCTGTACATAGCCTATCTATAATTTAGCCCAAACAACTACCTCTTCCCCTACTGTATTTATTTATTTATTTTTGCTCCTTTGCACCCCATTATTTATATTTCTACTTTGCAAATTCTTCGACTGCAAATCTACCATTCCAGTGTTTTACTTGCTATATTGTCTTTACCTCGCCACCATGGCTTTTGTTGCCTTTACTGTCATGTTTTGTCATATATTGTCTTGTCCTTGTGCTTTCCCTTCTGTTCGTTTCCCCCTGCTGGTCTTATTAGGTTCGTTCCCTTTTTCTATCCCTCTCTCTCCCCCTCCCTCTCTCTCTTCTCTCTATCGTTCCGTTCCTGCTCCCAGCTGTTCCTCATTCTCCTAACTCACTCATTTACTCTTTTCACACCTGTCCCCTATTTTGCCCTCTGATTAGATCCCCTATTTCTCCCCTTGTTTTCCGCTTCTGTCCTGGTCCAATCCTTGTATGATGTTTCGCTGTTCTGTGTCCTTGTCTCGCCCTGTCGTGTTTTGTCTCCTTCAGATGCTGCGTGTGAGCAGGTGTCTTAGTCTGCTACGGTCGGTGCCTTCCCGAAGCAACCTGCAGTCAATGGTCGAGTCTCCAGTCTGTCCTCGTTACTACGAGTGGATTTAAGTTTTTTCCTGTTTTGTTTTCTTCTTGATTTTTCCACTTACTTTTGTCATATACTGGAATAAAGACTCTGTTTTCGTTAAGTCGCTTTTGGGTCCTCATTCACCAGCATAACAGAAGGATCCGACCTAGAATGGACCCAGCGACAATGGATTCTCTCTACTCTACTCTCGAGTTCCAGGGAGCGATGCTCGGCAGACACGAGCAGGAATTGTCTGCTGCTCGGCATGCCGTTGAGACCCTGGCCCCTCAGGTCTCCGACCTCTCAGGACAGTATCAGAGTCTTCGTCTCGTGCCACCAGCTACTTCCGGGTCTTCCGAGTCTCCGGAACCTAGGGTTAATAACCCACCATGTTACTCTGGGCAGCCCACTGAGTGCCACTCCTTTCTCACCCAGTGTGATATTGTGTTCTCTCTCCAGCCCAACACATACTCAAGAGAGAGAGCTCGGATTGCCTACGTCATATCACTCCTTACTGGTCGGGCTCGGCAGTGGGGCACAGCTATCTGGGAGGCAAGCGCTGAGTGTACTAACGATTATCTGAACTTTAAAGAGGAGATGATAAGGGTTTTTGATCGTTCTGTTTTTGGGAAAGAAGCTTCCTGGTCCCTGTCTTCCCTATGTCAAGGTAATCGATCCATAACGGATTACTCTATAGAGTTTCGCACTCTTGCTGCCTCCAGTAACTGGAACGAGTAGGCGTTGCTCGCTCGTTTTCTGGAGGGACTCCACGCTAAGGTTAAGGATGAGATTCTCTCTCGGGAGGTTCCATCCAGCGTGGATTCTTTGATTGAACTCGCTATTCGCATTGAACGACGGGTAGATCTTCGTCACCGAGCTCATAGAAGAGAGCTCGCGTTAACTGTGTCCCCCCTCTCTCCGACACTACCATCTTTCCCCACTGACTCAGGTGTTGAGCCCATGCAGCCGGGGGGTATTCGCATTTCGACTAAGGAGAGGGAACGGAGAATCACCAACCGCCTCTGTCTCTATTGCGGTTCCGCTGGTCATTTTGTCATTTCATGTCCAGTTAAAGGCCAGAGCTCATCAGTAAGCGGAGGGCGACTGATAAGCGCTACTAGACTGTCCTCTCCGTCAAGTACCTGTACTACCTTGCCGGTCCATCTACGCTGGACCGGATCGGCAGCTTCCTGCAGTGCATTAATAGACTCTGGGGCGGAGGGCTGTTTCATGGACGAAGCCTGGTAGTCCTCTCCCCAGTATATTATGTGAAACACTACCTTTAACCCTCACAGTATCTGGTAACCATAGTGAGACCATTTCTTTTTTGATTTTTTGTTCACCTTTTACACCTGTTGTTTTGGGTCATCCCTGGCTAGTGTGTCATAATCCTTCTTTTGATTGGTCTAGTAATTCTATCCTTTCCTGGAACGTTTCTTGTCATGTGAAGTGTTTAATGCCTGCTATTCCTCCTGTTTCTTCTGCTCCCTCTTCACAGGAGGAACCTGGTGATTTGACAGGAGTGCCGGAGGAATATCATGATCTGCGCACGGTCTTCAGTCGGTCCAGAACCAACTCCCTTCCTCCTCACCGGTCGTATGATTGTTGTTCTGATCTCCTCAAGAAGCGTTTTGCATCCGCTCCTATCCTTGTTGCACCTGACGTCACTAAACAGTTCATTGTCGAGGTTGACGCGTCGGGGGTGGGCGTGGGAGCCATTCTGTCCCAGCGCTCCGATACTGACGATGGGGTCCACCCTTGCGCGTATTTTTCTCATCGCCTGTCGCCGTCGGAACGTAACTATGATGTGGCTAACAGCGAACTGCTCACCATCCGTTTAGCCCTAGGCGAATGGCGACAGTGGTTGGAGGGGGCGACCGTTCCTTTTGTCGTTTGGACTGACCAAAGGAACATTGAGTACATCCGTTCTGCCAAACGACTGAATGCGCGTCATGCTCGTTGGGCGTTGTTTTTCGCTCGTTTCGAGTTCTTTATTTCTTATTGCCCGGGTACTAAGAACACCAAGCCTCATGCTTTATCCCGTCTCTTTAGTTCTTCTGTGGCTTCTACCGATCCCGAGGGGATTCTTCCTGATGGGCGTGTTGTCGGGTTGACTGTCTGGGGAATTGAGAGACAGGTTAAGCAAGCACTCACTCACACTCCGTCGCCGCGCGCTTGTCCTAGTAACCTTCTTTTCGTTCCTGTCTCTACTCGTCTGGCTGTTCTTCAGTGGGCGCACTCTGCCAAGTTAGCTGGCCACCCCGGCGTTCGGGGTACGCTTGCTTCTATTCGCCAGCGGTTTTGGTGGCCTACTCAGGAGCGTGACACGCGCCGTTTCGTGGCTGCTTGTTCGGACTGCGCACAGAATAAGTCTGGTAACTTTTTTTCTGCTTCTGCTCCTGGTCCTGCTCCTGCACTTGCTGTGTCTCAGTCTGTCCACAGCCACCGCCTCTCTCCTGTTCCTGGTCTTAGCCTTGCTGTGTCTCAGTCTGTCCCTAGTTGTTACTCTCCTGGCCTGTTTGGTCCTGTTTGCTCTAAAGCTTACAGTTCTCTACCCGTGTCTCATTTTTTTTAGAGTAGTAGCCCTAGATTCCCTCTTTTTCGTCTTCCGTTACGGTCCTGAGGAGAGGAGTTGGGTTCTTTCTCAGGACGTGCTGGACTGTTTGTGATCTATGATTTCCTCCGTTGCCGCCAGTGTTCCTCCTCGAGTGCGCCAGGAGGCGCTCGGTGAGTGGGGGGGTACTGTTATGTTTTGTCATATATTGTCTTGTCCTTGTGCTTTCCCTTCTGTTCGTTTCCCCCTGCTGGTCTTATTAGGTTCGTTCCCTTTTTCTATCCCTCTCTCTCCCCCTCCCTCTCTCTCTTCTCTCTATTGTTCCGTTCCTGCTCCCAGCTGTTCCTCATTCTCCTAACTCACTCATTTACTCTTTTCACACCTGTCCCCTATTTTGCCCTCTGATTAGATCCCCTATTTCTCCCCTTGTTTTCCGCTTCTGTCCTGGTCGGATCCTTGTATGATGTTTCGCTGTTCTGTGTCCTTGTCTCGCCCTGTCGTGTTTTGTCTCCTTCAGATGCTGCGTGTGAGCAGGTGTCTTAGTCTGCTACGGTCGGTGCCTTCCCGAAGCAACCTGCAGTCAATGGTCGAGTCTCCAGTCTGTCCTCGTTACTACGAGTGGATTTAAGTTTTTTCCTGTTTTGTTTTCTTCTTGATTTTTACAGGATTATTACTTTTGTCATATACTGGAATAAAGACTCTGTTTTCGTTAAGTCGCTTTTGGGTCCTCATTCACCAGCATAACATTTACCTCCATTATCCCACCTCATTTGCTCACATTGTATTTAGACTTATTTTTCTACTGTAATATTGACTCGATGTTTTGTTTATTCCATGTGTAACTCTGTGATGTCGAATTGCTATGCTTTATCTTGGCCAGGTCGCAGTTGCAAATGAGAACGTGTTCTCAATTAGCCTATCTGGTTAAAAAAGGTTAAATAAATTATAAAAATGAATGGAAAAAAGAAAAAAAAGGCTTTTTCTTTGCAACTCTGCCTAGAAGGCCAGCATCCCGGAGTCACCTCTTCACTGTTGACATTGTGACTGTTGTTTTGCGGTATTATTTAATGAAGGATCATCAAAAGTCGTGCTATAAATTCTCGGACAACCCAAAGATTCCTAGATGCCCTTCCAGACTCCCTCCGCCTGCACAAGGACGTCAGAGTACAAAATCAGTTAACCAGCTAACTGAGGAACTCAAACTTGCGCAATACCCTAGATGCAGTCGGACCCCTAAAACCTAAAAACTTTTGTCATAAGAAACTAGCTCCCTGGTATACAGAAAATATGCGAGCACTGAATCAAGCATCCAGACAATTGGAAAGGAAATGGCGCTACACCAAACTGGAAGTCTTCCGACTAGCTTGGAAAGACAGTACCGTGCAGTATCGAAGAGCTCTCACTTCTGCTCGATCGTCCTATTTTTCCAACTTACTTGAGGAAAATAAGAACAATCCCAAATTTATTTTTGATACTGTCGCAAAGCTAATTAAAAAGCAGCATTCCTCAAGAGAGGATGGCTTTCACTTCAGGAGTGATAAATTCATGAACTTCTTTGAGAAAAAGATCATGATCATTTGAAAGCAAATTGCGGTCTCTTCTTTAAATCTGCGTATTCCTCCGAAGCTCAGCTGTCCTGAGTCTTTGCAACTCTGACAGGACCTAGGATCAAGGGAGACACTCAAGTTGTTTAGTATTATATCTCTTGACACATTGATGAAAATATTCATGGCCTCTAAACCTTCAAGCTTCATTCTGGACCCTATTCCAACTAAACTACGGAAAGATCTGCTCCCTGTGCCTGGTCCTCCTATGTTGAACAAAATAAATGGCTCTCTATTCACCGGATGTGTACCAAACTCACTAAAAGTGGCAGTAATAAAGCCTCTCTTGAAAAAGCCAAACCTTGTCCCAGAAAATATAAACTATCGGCCTATATCGATTCTCCCATTCCTCTCAAACTTTTTAGATAAAGCTGTTGCGCAGCAACTCACTGCCTTCCTGAAGACAAACAATGTATGTGAACGGCTTCAGTCTGGTTTTAGACCCCATTATAGCACTGAGACTGCACTTGTGAAGGTGGTAAATTACCTCTTAATGGCATCAGGCCGAGGCTCTGATACCATCGATCATCACATTCTTTTGGAGAGATTGGAAACCCAAATTGGTCTACACTGAAGTTATGGCCTGGTTGCGATCTTATCTGTCGGAAAGATATCAGTTTGTCTCTGTGGATGGTTTCTCCTCTGACAAATCAACTGTACATTTCGGTGTTCCTCAAGCCTCCATTTTAGGACCACTATTTTTTTCACTATATGTTTTACCTCTTGGTGATGTCATTCAGAAACATAATGTTAACTTTCACTGCTATGCATAGATTTGGTCATTGTGTATAGTGCGTAGTTTTGTGTTATGAGTCTGTGTTCTTGCCTACGGCTGCTAGAATCTTGACTAGAACCAAAAAAAGTGATCATATTACTCCCGTGCTAGCCCCTCTACACTGGCTTCCTGTTAAGGCAAGTGCTGATTTCAAGGTTATTACTGCTAAACTACAAAGCATTACATGGGCTTGCCCCTATCTATCTTTCCGATATGGTCCTGCCATACATACCCACACGTACGCTATGGTTTCAAGACGCAGGCCTCCTTACTGCCCCTGGAATTTCTAAGCAAACAGCTGGAGACAGGGCTTTCTCCTATAGAGCTCAATTTTTATGGAGTGGTTTGCCTATCCATGTGAGAGATGCAGACCCGGTCTCAACCTTTAAGTCTTTAATGAAGACTCATCACTTCAGTAGGTCCGATGATTGAGTGTAGTCTGGCCCAGGAGTGTGAAGGTGAATGGAAAGGCACTGGAGCAACGAACCGCCCTTGCTATCTCTGCCTGGCCGGTTCCCCTCTCTGCACTGGGATTCTCTGCCTCTAACCTTATTACAGGGGCTGAGTCACTGGCTTACTGGTGCTCTTCCATGCCGTCCCTAGGAGGGGTGCGTCGCTTGAGTGGGTTGACTCACTGACGTGACCTTCCTGTCTGGGTTGGCGCCCCCCTTGGTTATGTGCCGTGGCAGATATATTTTTGGGCAATACTCGGCCTTGTCTCAGGATGGTAAGTTGGTGGCTGAAGATATCCCTCTAGTGGTGTGGGGGCTGTGCTTTGGCAAAGTGGGTGGGGTTATATCCTGCCTGTTTGGCCCTGTCCGGGGGTATCATCAGACAGGGCCACAGTGTCTCCAAACCCCTCCTGTCTCAGCCTCCAGTATTTATGCTGCAGTAGTAGTTTATATATGTGGAGTCTTTCTCCTGTCTTATCCGGTGTCCTGTGTGAATTTAAGTATGCTCTCTCTAATTCTCTCTTTCTCTGTCTTTCTTTCTTTCCTTCTCTCTCTCTCTCTCTCTCTCTCTCTTGGAGGACCTGAACCCTAGGACCATGCTTCTGGACTACCTGGCCTGATGACTCCTGCTGCTCCAATTTCAACAGTTCTGCCTGCGGGTATGGAACCCTGACCTGTTCTCCGGACGTGCTCCGTGTCCCAGACCTGCTGTTTTCAACTCTCTAGAGACAGGAGCTGTAGAGATACTCTGCATGATCATCAATGAAAAGCCAACTAACATTTACTCCTGAGGTGCTGACCTGTTGCACCATCGACAACCACTGTGATTATTATTATTTGACCCTGCTGGTCATCTGTGAACATTTGAACATCTTGGCCATGTTCTGTTAAAACCTCCACCTGGCACAGCCAGAAGAGGACTGGCCACCCCTCATAGCCTGGTTCCTCTCTAGATTTCTTCATAGGTTCTGGTGTTTATAGGGAGTTTTCCTAGCCAAAGTGCTTCTACACCTGCATTGCTTGCTGTTTGGGGTTTTAGGCTGGGTTTCTGTACAGCACTTTGTAACATCAGCTGATACAAGAAGGGATTTATAAATCAATTTGATTTGATTAATGAAGATGCCAGTTGAGGATTTGTAAGGTGTTTGTTTCTCAAACTAGACATTCTAATGTACAGTTGTGCACCAGGGCCTCCCACTCCTTTTAAAATTCTGGTTAAAACCAGTTTGCGCGGTTCTGTGAAGGAAGTAGTACACAGTTTTATACGAGATCTTCAGTTACTTTTGCAAATTCTCGCATGGAATAGCCTTCATTTCTCAGAACAAGTACAGACTGACGAGTTTCAGAAGAAAGATCTTTGTTTCTTGCCATTTTGAGCCTGTAATCGAACCCACAAATGATGGTGCTCCAGATACTCAGCTAGTCTAAAGAAGGCCAGTTTAAACAGTTTTCCAGCTGTGCTAAAATAATTACAAAATTAGCATTTTAAATTATTTACTTGGATTAGCTAACACAACGTGACTTTGGATGGTTGCTGATAATGGGCCTCTGTACGCCTATGTAGATAATACATAAAAAATCTGCCATTTTCATTTCCAAATGTACTGTCTATTTGCAATGTGTTTCAATGGGCATTTACCATCACGAATTTGACATGCTCTAATATACTGCAGAAATGCCCAATTGACTGGCCCGCTGAACTCAGGATGGCCAGGCAGTGATCGTGGTTCCTCTCCATCGCTCATTGATTTTGGTTTCAGCATGTCAATTTGGTGATGGTTTATCACTGTATCACCCATCACAAATGAGAGGCAAGTGGGACTCGTTTTTTTAAAGATTTTTGAAAAATGTCTGAAATGACCAGGGGTGCCCTCTATTGGTTGGACACGGGCGGTGGTGCGGGGGGGGGGGGGGGGGTGCTCCCCGTCCCAGCCATGGAGCCCTTGCTCCGCCATAAAGGCATTAAAGACCATTTAAAACATTTGCTCCTGGTAACCTGTTCCGATCAACAGGTGCACGGCTGTCCATTTGCGATGTCTTACAATGGGCAATTACCATCACGAATTTGACATGCTCTAATATAGTGCAGATATGCCCAATTGACTGGCCCGTTGAGCTCGGGATGGCCGGGAAGTGATAATGGTTAGCCTGGTTCCTCTCTAGGTTTCTTCCTAGGTTTTGGCCTTTCTAGGGAGTTTTTCCTAGTCACCGTGCTTCTACAACTGCATTGCTTGCTGTTTGGGGTTTAGGCTGGGTTTCTGTACAGAACTTTGAGATATCAGCTGATGTATGAAGGGCTATAAAAATACATTTGATTTGATTTGAATGGTTACTCTCCAACTCTCGATGTTGTTGATTTCTGCATGTCAATTTGGTGATGGTGTATCACTGTTTAAACTTATTGCAAATGTACAAAAGTCAGCCAGCAAGTCAGCGTCCATCAAACTGATACAAACTGACACCAAACCCACTTTCCTGTCCAACTCGTTTACAAGCCAACTATCACATATATCAGAGCAGGCCCATAATTCACAGCGCCTTCTGTTTTTAATCATCAATAAAAACGTAAAACATATAGTTACATTCTAGCTGCGGGTCCAGTTTCTGACTTTATTTGTAGGTCAGGCTGAGGCGACCCCGAATCCCGAGTTTCGGCTCGATAGGTCATTCGGAGCAGCGACCTTATTTAGAGCTGAAAATGCACTTTTTCCCGGGCATTGCTATGGGGTCCCTGAAAGAGCTATCGGACAGAAACTTTAGGGTCCATCTCTACGGGCCGAGGCGGTTTCAATGCATCTAGTCTTGTGACTCTGGGACTTTTACGAACATCGTAATTTTTGCGACGGTCAAAATGAATTGAAGTCATTGCAAATGTACAAGGCCGTTTCTCGGCCTGAGAACCTTCTAGAGTCACATAACTCACCGTGCATGACCGACTTAAGCTTTAGAACCTGTACATAAAGTTTCAGAGCTCTAGGTATGACGGTTCTTTGATAGTTCGAACGCAGGTAATTATTGTAGGCTCTGTGTGTCTCTAAGCCCCACACGGTGTCCCTGCCCATTCACTGTCTACGTGTGTGATTTCAAAAAATCACAAAAAATCACAGAAATCACATACATCTCCGACACCCGCCTTAACGGATTCATCTGAACACGCCGCAACTGGATCTTTAAATCTTTAGGCATCGCCAATTGTACATTGTACTAATTCTCATTAATTATGATAGATAAATGGCTTGTTCTTTTTGTCCTGACACCGTAGGTTCATGTACTTTGACGTGAAGCTTTGACGTCAAATTAGCTCTTAATGAACATTTTTGACCTTTAATCCCAGAAAATGGCCATTAACTCAAAAAGCGTTGAGGCCTCGACACCATCATGTTTTTGGGCTAACAGCCCATTTGGCCAAACCTTTGCTCACGGAGTTTCGTCTTGGAAGTCTTTTCCATTTAGGAGAAATGCCCATGTCACGTTGATGATGTTTTGTCCATTTGCAATAAGCAGCCACTCGCCATCTGGTGGAATTTTCCCGAACAGCAGAGAAAATAAAATAAAATAATAAAACGGAAAACAAATTATCCGAGAGACTTCATTCGATGACTTTCCAGGACGTCGGTCTATTTTAAAAACATTCGCGGACATATAGTAAGGGACCATACATTTGTGATATGGAGATCCTCATCAATCATACAGTAAATGCCGAATAGTGCCCTTAATATATGAAAATACCATCAAATAAAAGGTGACATTCTAAAATGTTGCCTCATATTAAACATTTGATCTAATATCCAGAGTGCTGGAGTAAAGAGCTACATAAAAAAAATGTTTTCCTTCAGAGTGAAACAGAGGACAGGTATTACTTTCAGTATGTACAGTGGCCAGAGTAAGGCAGTATAATTCACAATCTGTGACAGAGGGATAACATGATTTATTCTATACTGAACAAAAATATAAACGCAAGATTTTACTGAATACAGTCATAAGGAAATCAGTCAATTGAAATGAATTAATTAGACCTATGGATTTCACATGATTGGGAATACAAATATGCATATATTGCTCAAAGATATACAAAAGTATGGTTACACCCCTTCATATTTGTGGATTTGGCTATTTCAGCCACACACGTTGCTGACAGGGGTATAAACTCAATCACACAGCCATGCAATATCCATTGACCACCATTGGCAATAGAATGGATTTACTGAAGAGCTCAGTGACTTTCAATGTGGCACCGTCATAGGATGCCACCTATCAAACAAGTCAGTTCATCACATTTCTGCCCTGCAGCCCCGTTCAGCTGTTATTGCTGTTATTGTTTAATGGAAACATCTAGGAGCAACAATGTCTCAGCCGAGAAGTGGTACACAAGCTCAAAAACGGGAAGGCGGGAGTCCTCTGTCCTCGGTTGCAACACTCACTACCGAGTTCCAAACTGCCTCTGGAAGCAACGTCAGCAGAATAAATTTTTGCCAGGAGCTTCATGAAATGGATTTCCATGGCCGTGTAGTCGCACACAGGCCTAAAATCACCATGCGCAATGCCTAGTGTCGGCTTGTGTGGTGTAAAGCACCACAGCTTGTGGCTGAATGTAAGCTGAATGGAAGTCCCAGCAGCAATTTGCCATCATCTACGACCAACTCCGTGTTATTGCCCATGATTTTGGAATGAGATGTTCAATGAGCAGCTGTCCACATACTTTGGGCAATGTAGTGTCTAAGGACGTTCAGGAAAATCTAGGAAACAGAACTAGAGAAACAGGAAGGTGGCAAAGAATGCTGGTAAGGCCTGACCAGACAAGACAAACTGGCAACAGACAAACAGAGAACACAGGTATAAATACGCAGGGGATAACGGGAAGATGGGCGACACCTGGAGGGGGTGGAGACAAGCACAATGACAGGTGAAACAGATCAGGGTGTGACAATCGTACCTGCAATATCGCAAACGGACATGGCAGCTTCACTGATATGAATTCCATCTTTAAAGGGAAATGTCACTCAAAAACAAGAATCAAAGTGTCAACGGCCACATTAAAAAAAAAAAAAAAAATGTATCCGTTATTTTACCAGGTAAGTTGACTGAGAACACGTTCGCATTTGCAGCAACAACCTGGGGAATAGTTACAGGAGAGAGGAGGGGAATGAATGAGCCAATTGTAAACTGGGGATTATTAGGTGACCGTGATGGTTTGAGGGCCAGATTGGGAATTTAGCCAGGACACCGGGGTTAACACCCCTACGATAAGTGCCATGGGATCTTTAATTACCTCAGAGAGTCAGGACACCCATTTAACATCCCATCCGAAAGACAGCACCCAACACAGGGCAGTGTCACTGCCCTGGGGCATTGGGAGATATATTTTTTTTAGACCAGGGGAAAGAGTGCCTCCTACTGGCCCTCCAACACCACTTCCAGCAGCATCTGGTCTCCCATCCAGGAACTGACCAAGACAAAACCCTGCTTAGCTTCAGAATCAAGCCAGCAGTGGTATGCAGCGTGGTATGCATTAATGAAGCAAAATATAGTATGATGCAAAAGGCATCATCATACTCTGTGATGATGTGGCCGGTGACACTTTGATTCTTGAAAGTACAATATCTTGAAAAGTTAACTTAAGACATACAAATCATTTTGGGACTGTATCAACAGTGGACTACAAAAAAAAAAAAAAGATGTTTTTTTGAGTGTAATTTCCCTTTAAGGGCATAATTGCTAACCTCCTGGCAACTCCACACTATTAGCCACAACCCAAGGCCAGCGATGGAGCGCAACACGGGCACCCGGGATCTAATCGATGTGACAGCTTGCTGTGTGTGTGTGTGTGTGTGCGTGTGTGTGTTAATATACAGTATGTGTGTTTTGTCCCTCCAGTCTCCCCCTTACCTGTGGTCGGATCCAGGTCCAGAACATGTGAGTGTGGTGGTGAACAACCCTGTGTCTCTAACCTGTGACATCCCTCTTCCAGCTATCACCTGGCTGAATGATGGAAACAACAGAGCAGGAGACCACAGCAGACACTTCAACCTCAACACTGTGGTTATGAACACTGTCACTACACTACCACTACTCTCACTACCACTGTTCTCATTACCACTACTCTCACTACCACTACTCTCACTACCACTACTCTCACTACTACTACTCTCACTACTACTACTCTCACTACCACTACTCTCACTACCACTGTTCTCCCTACATCACTGCTGCCAGGTCAGGGGTCACACCAGAGTCTTTTGTCATGTTAGATATGTATATATTGACCCTGGATCATGTTATATGTGTTGATCCTGAATAATGCCCCATGAAATCAGGATGTGCCAACTCAGAGAGGCCAGGTAAGACAAATGTTATTTCAGTCCTGTAATTGTGAAAATGTCTTGTTATTTGTCAAAAACACTGCAGAGAGGGTGTAGGATTGAGACTTCAGTGAGTTTAGGGGGAGGTTTAATCTGAAAACCTACCTCTTAATGAGTATCTTTATCAATGCCACAACCCCCACCCCCATGTGCTAAATGACTAAAATGTCAAATGTGTAGCAGAGGTGAGTCAGACTCATTTTCTCCTGATGGGACCTGTTTAGGGTTGAGGGTTGTATTGAGGCTGAGGCCTAATGGAAGTTGTGCTCATGTAACCGGTGTGTTAGCGGGATACACTCTAATAGCGTTTGAATCGGTGACGTCACTCTCGCTTTTGTGGAGTGATAGGTAACGATGCTTCGAGGGTGACTGTTGTTGATGTGTGCAGAGGGTTCGTGGTTCGAGCCCAGGTAAGGGTGAGGAGAGGTACAGAAGGAACACTGTTACACTCACAAAAACAACAATAGTGCTTTACTTAGGTTGACTTTGAATGTTTATGCTGTATTGGGGCCTTAGTAGGGCCCTGGAGGAAAGCATTTGTGTGTCTCCAACACCTTTAATTGGTAAAATTCCTTAGAGTTTTGGACCTCATTGTTCCAGAGCCTTGCATACAGGTGATAACAGGACCCTCTGGTGTCAGAAACTTTAAAAAGTAAAACTATCATTAAAGAGTTGTTCACTTACCCAGTAGAGACAATATAGTCTCAGTGACATCAGTCACCGAGAACAGATTGAGTTTTGCTGTTGCAATATGCTCTTTGAGAATCATGAGGACTAGAGAGATGAAATGACAGTGTACTAGATGCATGTGTGTGTGTGTGTGTGTGTGTGTGTGTGTGTGTGTGTGTGTGTGTGTGTGTGTGTGTGTGTGTGTGTGTGTGTGTGTGTGTGTGTGTGTGTGTGTGTTCTTGTATGACACCTTTAATTGATAGAGTGATATAAGTGTCATTATTACAGAGCCTTGCATGTTAGTGCTAACAGGTCCCACTTGAATCTGAGATAATAACTAATTAGACAAAAAATATGATTGGGTCCAAATACTGCAGGGTGATCTATGGTAAATATTACGTGTCCCAATGATGTAAGTGTCTCCCTCAACTTGAATAATTATTTCATAATTCAGTTCAGATGGACATTTGTACAAGTCTATGGAATGTTCCAATGAAATGCCATTAGAATATACACCATAAAGATGTACCGCCAATCAACTGCCTGATTGTCAATTTTCTTACGCACTGGCCAAATGACATATGTCATTATGTGTCCTGTAGTTTCGCAAGGCCATCCTTCCAATTCTCATTTTGTTGTCTTGAATATTGTAAGTCTAAAGATCTTCAGTTTCATATTTTGCATTTCAATGAAATAACCCAACTCTACCAGACAGTTGAGAGGTCAAGAGGGTCATACCAGCAATGCCATTATAGAATGGCATTTTGCATAGCATATTTACTCATCTCGACAATATTACAAAAATTACTTTAGGTCTGCTTCCAATGGCTTTAACTCTGTATGTAGTTAAGCATTGTTCAAATTGAATGAGGACTGATGTCAAATGTGTATGAAATACGTTAATTGTATATGTGTGACTGAAATGAATCCATTTTCAGGTGATGTTGGTTTTCTTACATTTCAATTAATCTAGGTCCTTCCACCATGTTTCCACTATGTTACCATATTGCTACGGTTCACGGTTTCTACTTACATTAATGGTGCTATATTAATCCCTCACCAATGGAATTCCTGACTTTTATCCAACATCTTCTGCCCCTGAACACGCAGTTATCCCACTGTTCATAGGCCGTCATTGAAAATAATAATTTGTTCTTAACTGACTTGCCTAGTTAAATTAAGGTCAAAAAATAAATAAATAGTAATCTTTGGTGACAGATTTAGAGTTTTCTTATAGCCCTCTGAATGGGAAAGGTTCATGTTAATTGATGCAGGGGGGTTAGGGGAGTTGACCAATCAGGTTCACGTGAAGGTTTATTTCATATCCAATTCTAAATCCATTGTCAAAACAGGCCGTGCCATCCAGCTGAAAACAGCGTTCAGTAAAGGGTAGACCCTTAAAAAAAATGTTCAATATTGCACCAAAAAGGGATCTGCGATGGTTACAAGACAAAGAACTCTCAATTGGCACCATACAGAACCATCTGTTTTTAGTGTGCAGATACACACTTCAGCTGATCACATACTACTGTATCTCTTCTACATCTGAAGAGGCAGCTGAAAATTCAGGTAAGGGGCAACTTCAGAACAGCTGCCCCCTCTGTTTTCTGGAGCTCAGCTGTTTGAATTGATCATTGAGTGGATAGAGGTTCCTCTTGGCCCAAAGCTTATTTTGGCTTGGGCAGCACCATTAAGGGCTTTCACCATTTTTTAAATGTCTGTCGCCAATTGGATGAAAAACCTTGCTATAGTTACCCTAAAGTCTCTGGCAAGTGTGCTAGTCTAGTGTCACTTTGATTATGCCTGTACATGATAGTTCACCAGCAGCCCCAAACATCGAAAGAATAAACTACAGACCAGCCAAAAATCTTGTAAGGATTGTACTTAAACTCCCCCCTCATTCTCATCTGGAAGTCTTGCAGTTTAAGCAGCTAGGCTGGCCATCTGTGGGAAAAAAAGAGTAGCATTAATTTAACTTTGTCTGGTCCACATAATTATCACAGACCGATATAACTATTTTCCATTTGTAAGAGAGATGTCCACCATCATAAAACCTGAGTCAGAAAGTCTAATATTCACTATATTACATATAAGACTTTAACTACATTTATATATACTGGCACTGTTGAGTGGAACAAGCTACCACAATTTACATTTACATTTAAGTCATTTAGCAGACGCTCTTATCCAGAGCGACTTACAAATTGGTGCATTCACCTTATGACATCCAGTGGAACAGTCACTTTACAATAGTGCATCTAAATCTTAAAGGGGGGGGGGGGTGAGAGGGATTACTTATCCTATCCTAGGTATTCCTTAAAGAGGTGGGGTTTCAGGTGTCTCCGGAAGGTGGTGATTGACTCCGCTGTCCTGGCGTCGTGAGGGAGTTTGTTCCACCATTGGGGGGCCAGCGCAGCGAACAGTTTTGACTGGGCTGAGCGGGAGCTGTACTTCCTCAGTGGTAGGGAGGCGAGCAGGCCAGAGGTGGATGAACGCAGTGCCCTTGTTTGGGTGTAGGGCCTGATCAGAGCCTGGAGGTACTGAGGTGCCGTTCCCCTCACAGCTCCGTAGGCAAGCACCATGGTCTTGTAGCGGATGCGAGCTTCAACTGGAAGCCAGTGGAGAGAACGGAGGAGCGGGGTGACGTGAGAGAACATGGGAAGGTTGAACACCAGACGGGCCATGCGGCGTTCTGGATGAGTTGAAGGGGTTTAATGGCACAGGCAGGGAGCCCAGCCAACAGCGAGTTGCAGTAATCCAGACGGGAGATGACAAGTGCCTGGATTAGGACCTGCGCCGCTTCCTGTGTGAGGCAGGGTCGTACTCTGCGGATGTTGTAGAGCATGAACCTACAGGAACGGGCCACCGCCTTGATGTTGGTTGAGAACGACAGGGTGTTGTCCAGGATCACGCCAAGGTTCTTGGCGCTCTGGGAGGAGGACACAATGGAGTTGTCAACCGTGATGGCGAGATCATGGAACGGGCAGTCCTTCCCGGGAGGAAGAGCAGCTCCGTCTTGCCGAGGTTCAGCTTGAGGTGGTGATCCGTCATCCACACTGATATGTCTGCCAGACATGCAGAGATGCGATTCGCCACCTGGTCGTCAGAAGGGGGAAAGGAGAAGATTAATTGTGTGTCGTCTGCATAGCAAGGATAGGAGAGACCATGTGAGGTTATGACAGAGCCAAGTGACTTGGTGTATAGCGAGAATAGGAGAGGGCCAAGAACAGAGCCCTGGGGGACACCAGTGGTGAGAGCGCGTGGTGAGGAGACAGATTCTCGCCATGCCACCTGGTAGGAGCGGCCTGTCAGGTAGGACGCAATCCAAGCGTGGGCCGCGCCGGAAATGCCCAACTCGGAGAGGGTGGAGAGGAGGATCTGATGGTTCACAGTATCGAAGGCAGCCGATAGATCTAGAAGGATGAGAGCAGAGGAGAGAGAGTTAGCTTTAGCAGTGCGGAGCGCCTCCGTGATACAGAGGAGAGCAGTCTCAGTTGAATGACTAGTCTTGAAACCTGACTGATTTGGATCAAGAAGGTCATTCAGAGAGCGATAGCGGGAGAGCTGACCAAGGACGGCACGTTCAAGAGTTTTGGAGAGAAAAGAAAGAAGGGATACTGGTCTGTAATTGTTGACATCGGAGGGATCGAGTGTAGGTTTTTTCAGAAGGGGTGCAACTCTCGCTCTCTTGAAGACGGAAGGGACGTAGCCAGCGGTCAGGGATGAGTTGATGAGCGAGGTGAGGTAAGGGAGAAGGTCTCCGGAAATGGTCTGGAGAAGAGAGGAGGGGATAGGGTCAAGCGGGCAGGTTGTTGGGCGGCCGGCCGTCACAAGACACGAGATTTCATCTGGAGAGAGAGGGGAGAAAGAGGTCAGAGCACAGGGTAGGGCAGTGTGAGCAGAACCAGCGGTGTCGTTTGACTTAGCAAACGAGGATCGGATGTCGTCGACCTTCTTTTCAAAATGGTTGACGAAGTCATCTGCAGAGAGGGAGGAGGGGGGAGGGGGAGGAGGATTCAGGAGGGAGGAGAAGGTGGCAAAGAGCTTCCTAGGGTTAGAGGCAGATGCTTGGAATTTAGCGTGGTAGAAAGTGGCTTTAGCAGCAGAGACAGAGGAGGAAAATGTAGAGAGGAGGGAGTGAAAGGATGCCAGGTCCGCAGGGAGGCGAGTTTTCCTCCATTTCCGCTCGGCTGCCCGGAGCCCTGTTCTGTGAGCTCGCAATGAGTCATCGAGCCACGGAGTGGGAGGGGAGGACCGAGCCGGCCTGGAGGATAGGGGACATAGAGAGTCAAAGGATGCAGAGAGGGAGGAGAGGAGGGTTGAGGAGGCAGAATCAGGAGATAGGTTGGAGAAGGTTTGAGCGGAGGGAAGAGATGATAGGATGGAAGAGGAGAGAGTAGCGGGGGAGAGAGAGCGAAGGTTGGGACGGCGCGATACCATCCGAGTAGGGGCAGTGTGGGAGGTGTTGGATGAGAGCGAGAGGGAAAAGGATACAAGGTAGTGGTCGGAGACTTGGAGGGGAGTTGCAATGAGGTTAGTGGAAGAACAGCATCTAGTAAAGATGAGGTCGAGCGTATTGCCTGCCTTGTGAGTAGGGGGGAAGGTGAGAGGGTGAGGTCAAAAGAGGAGAGGAGTGGAAAGAAGGAGGCAGAGAGGAAAGAGTCAAAGGTAGACGTGGGGAGGTTAAAGTCGCCCAGAACTGTGAGAGGTGAGCCGTCCTCAGGAAAGGAGCTTATCAAGGCATCAAGCTCATTGATGAACTCTCCGAGGGAACCTGGAGGGCGATAAATGATAAGGATGTTAAGCTTGAAAGGGCTGGTAACTGTGACAGCATGGAATTCAAAGGAGGCGATAGACAGATGGGTAAGGGGAGAAAGAGAGAATGACCACTTGGGAGAGATGAGGATCCCGGTGCCACCACCCCGCTGACCAGAAGCTCTCGGGGTGTGCGAGAACACGTGGGCGGACGAAGAGAGAGCAGTAGGAGTAGCAGTGTTGTCTGTGGTCATCCATGTTTCCGTCAGTGCCAAGAAGTCGAGGGACTGGAGGGAGGCATAGGCTGAGATGAACTCTGCCTTGTTGACCGCAGATTGGCAGTTCCAGAGGCTACCGGAGACCTGGAACTCCACGTGGGTCGTGCGCGCTGGGACCACCAGAGTAGGGTGGCCGCGGCCACGCGGTGTGGAGCGTTTGTATGTTCTGTGCAGAGAGGAGAGAACAGGGATAAACAGACACATAGTTGACAGGCTACAGAAGAGGCTACGCTAATGCAAAGGAGATTGGAATGACAAGTGGACTACACGTCTCGAATGTTCAGAAAGTTAAGCTACGTAGTAAGAATCTTATTGACTAAAATGATTCAAATGATACAGTACTGCTGAAGTAGGCTAGCTGGCAGTGGGTGCGTTGTTGACACTACACTAATCAAGTCGTTCCGTTGAGTGTAATAGTTTCTGCAGTGTTGCTATTCGGGGGCTAGCTGGCTAGCTAGCAGTGTTGTTTACGTTACGTTGCGTTAAAAGAACGACAATGGCTGGCTAGCTAACCTAGAAAATCGCTCTAGACTACACAATTATCTTTGATACAAAGACGGCTATGTAGCTAGCTATGTAGCTAGCTACGATCAAACAAATCAAACCGTTGTACTGTAATGAAATGAAGTGAAAATGTAATACTACCTGTGAATGCGACCGGGTTGTTGAGTTCTATTCAGAAGACGTTGGCTAGCGTTGGCTAGCTAGCAGAGTCTCCTACGTTAAGGACGACAAATAGCTGGCTAGCTAACCTCGGTAAATTAAGACAATAACTCAAAGCCGTACCAACCAAAACCAATTTTAAAAAGAAGGTCAAAAGCTGGCTAATGTGTGAAAAGTACAACCTTTCCGGTCTGTATCTCTGTGATGGGGCTGCAAACTTCCGACTTCAACTGTATGTACTGTATCTATGTAAAATATATATATTTAATGTATCTGTATCTATGTAATGTGTCTATGTAATGTATCTATGTAATGTATATATGTAATGTGTCTGTATCTATGTAATCTATATATGTAATGTATCTATATAATGTATCTATTTAATGTATCTGTATGTAATGTATATATGTAATGTATCTATGTAATGTATCTATTTAATGTATCTGTATCTATGTAATCTATATATGTAATGTGTCTGTGTCTATGTAATGTATCTATGTTCTCAAGGGATGACACTGGAGAGGTGAAGCAGGTACGGGGAGTCAAATATTTAATATGGAACGGACATTGAATGAGTCCGGAAGCCCCCCTGTATGCAATAAAATGCTAATTAATTACTTAAAAATATACAATGTGATTTTCTGGATTTTTGTTTTAGATTCCGTCTCTCACAGTTGAAGTGTACCTATGATAAAAATTACAGATCTCTACATGCTTTGGAAGTAGGAAAACCTGTAAAATCGGCAGTTTATTAAATATTTGTTCTCCCCACTGTATCTATGTAAATGCTTCAATGGACAACTACAAATACCTAGGTGTCTGGTTAGACTTTAAACTCTCCTTCCAGACTCACATCAAACATCTCCAATCCAAAGTTAAATCCTGAATTGGTTTCGTATTTCATAGGGTAGCCTAGTGGTTAGAGCATTGGACTAGTAACCGAAAGGTTGCAAGTTCAAATCCCCGAGCTGACAAGGGACAAAATCTGTCGTTCTGCCCCTGAACAGGCAGTTAACCCACTGTTCCTAGGCTGTAATTGAAAATAAGAATTTGTTCTTAACTGACTTGCCTAGTAAAATAAAGGTCAAATAAAATAAAAATAAAACAAAGCATCCTTCACTCATGCTGTAAAACTGACCATACTACCGATCCTCGACTTTGGCAATGTCATTTACAAACTAGCCTCCAATTCCCTACTCAATAAATTGGATGCACTCTATCACAGTGCCATCTGTTTTGTCACCAAAGTCCCATATACTACCCACCACTGAGACCTGTACACTCTCGTTGGCTGGCCCTCGCTTCATACTCTTCGCAAAACCCACTGGCTCCATGTCATCTACAAAACCCTGCTAGGTAAAGTCCCCCTTATCTCAGTTCGCTGGTCACCATAGCAGCACCCACCTGTAGCACGCGCTCCAGCAGGTATACCTCTCTGGTCACCCCCAAAGCCAATTCCTTCTTTGGCCGCCTCTCCTTCCACTTCTCTGCTGCCAATGACTGGAACGAACTACAAAAATCTCTGAAACTGGAAACACTTATCTCCCTCACTAGCTTTAAGCACCAGCTGTCAGAGCAGCTCACAGATTACTGCACCTGTACATAACCCATCTATAATTTAGCCCAAACAACTACCTCTTCCCCTACTGTATTTATTTATTTTGCTCATTTGCACCCCATTATTTGTATTTCTACTTTGCACATTCTTCCACTGCTAATCTACCATTCCAGTGTTTTACTTGCTACATTGTATTTACTTCGCCACCATTGCCTTTGTTTGGCTTTACCTCCCTTATCTCACCTCATTTGCTCACATTGTATATAGACTTATTTTTCTACAGTTTTTTTGACTGTATATTTGTTTTACTCCATGTGTAACTCTGTGTTGTTGTATGTGTCGAACTGCTTTGCTTTATCTTGGCCAGGTCGCAATTGTAAATGAGAACTTGTTCTCAACTTGCCTACCTGGTTAAATAAAGGTGAAATAACATTTTTAATCATGTAATGTATCTTTGTAATGCACCAATGTTATGTATCTGATCTGTAATGTATCTGTAACTATGAAATGTATTTATGCAATATACCTATGTAATGTATCTGCATCTATGTAATATATCTATGTAGGTGCATGCTCATTAATTGTTCATTAATTGTTAATGTTTCATTGAACAAGCATGGGAAATAGTGTTTTATTAAACCCTTTACAATGAAGATCTGTGAAGATGTTTGATTTTTACGAATTATCTTTGAAAGACAGGGTCCTGAAAAAGGCCCGTTTCTTTTTTTGCTGATTTTATGTAATGTATTTGTATCTATGTATCGACGTTATGCATCTATGTAATGTATATACACTACCATTCAAATGTTTGGGGTTACTTGTTTTTTAAAGAAAACATTGTTCATTCTGTAAATGACTATTGTAGCTGGAAACGGCAGATTATTTAATGGAATATCTACACAGGCGTACAGAGACCCATTCTCAGCAACAATCACTCCTGTGTAACAATGGCACCTTGTGTTAGCTAATTCAAGTTTATCGTTTTAAACGGCTAATTGATCATTAGTAAACCCTTTGGAATTATGTTACCACAGCTAAAAACTGCTATTCTAATTAAAGAAGCAATAAAACTGGCCTTCTTTAGACTAATTGGAGTAATTGAGTAATTGAGTAATTGGAGCATCAGCATTTGTGGGTCCGATTACATGCTCAAAATGGCCAGAAACAAGTGTCTTTCTTCTGAAACTCATCAGTCTATTCCTTTTCTGAGAAATTAAGGCTATTCCATGCGAGAAATTGCAGAGAAACTGAAGATCTCTTATAACGTGGTGAACTACTCCCTTCACAGAATAGCGCAAACTGGCACTAACCAGAATAGAAAGAGTATTGAGTCTGTAATATCAACATGTTTCAAGCAGACCACCATAGTCCCTGTGCCCAAGAACACAACGGCAACCTGGCTAAATGACTACAGACCCGTAGCACTCACGTCCGTAGCCATGAAGTGCATTGAAAGGCTCACATCAACACCATTACCCCTGAAACCCTAGATCCACTCCAATTTGCATACTGCCCAAACAGTTCCACAGATGATGCAATCTCTATTGCACTCCACACTGCCCTTTCCCACCTGGAAAAAAGGAACACCTACTTCCGGGTTGGAGCGAGTGGTCGCATCTGCACTTCGCTCCCGCGGGTAGTATAACTTTTTCATTACATTTCATTATATTTCATTATAGCACAACGGTTTGATTTGTCTAATCTTAGCAATTTCTTCTCAGCTAGCTACATAGCCGTCTTTGTATCAAAGATAATTGCGTAATTATCGTATTTCGCCGTCCTAACGTAGTCTTCACTAGCCAGCTAGCTAACGTCCACTGATTAGCTGCACTGGAGAAACTATTACACTCAACTGAACGACTTGATTAGTGTAGTGTTAGCTAGCTACATAGCTGTCTTTGCTGTCTTCGTATCTTCGTATCCAAGATAATTGTGTTGTTTAGGTTTAGAGTGTGTAGTCTTAGAGTGATTATCTTAATTTACCGAGGTTAGCTAGCCAGCTATTTGTCGTCCTTAACGTAGGAGACTCTGCTAGCTAGCCAACGCTAGCCAACGTCTTCTGAATAGAACTCAACAACCCGGTCGCATTCACAGGTAGTATCACATTTTCACTTCATTTCATTACAGTACAACGGTTTGATTTGTTTGATCATAGCTAGCTACATAGCTAGCTACATAGCCGTCTTTGTATCAAAGATAATTGTGTAGTCTAGAGCGATTTTCTAGGTTAGCTAGCCAGCTATTGTCGTTCTTTTAACGCAACGTAACATAAACAACACTGCTAGCTAGCCAGCTAGCCCCCGAATAGCAACACTGCAGAAACTATTACACTCAACGGAACGACTTGATTAGTGTAGTGTCAACAACGCACCCACTGCCAGCTAGCCTACTTCAGCAGTACTGTATCATTTTAATCATTTTAGTCAATAAGATTCTTGCTACGTAGCTTAACTTTCTGAACATTCGAGACGTGTAGTCCACTTGTCATTCCAATCTCCTTTGCATTAGCGTAGCCTCTTCTGTAGCCTGTCAACTATGTGTCTGTTTATCCCTGTTCTCTCCTCTCTGCACAGACCATACAAACGCTCCACACCGCGTGGCCGCGGCCACCCTACTCTGGTGGTCCCAGCGCGCACGACCCACGTGGAGTTCCAGGTCTCCGGTAGCCTCTGGAACTGCCAATCTGCGGTCAACAAGGCAGAGTTCATCTCAGCCTATGCCTCCCTCCAGTCCCTCGACTTCTTGGCACTGACGGAAACATGGATCACCACAGACAACACTGCTACTCCTACTGCTCTCTCTTCGTCCGCCCACGTGTTCTCGCACACCCCGAGAGCTTCTGGTCAGCGGGGTGGTGGCACCGGGATCCTCATCTCTCCCAAGTGGTCATTCTCTCTTTCTCCCCTTACCCATCTGTCTATCGCCTCCTTTGAATTCCATGCTGTCACAGTTACCAGCCCTTTCAAGCTTAACATCCTTATCATTTATCGCCCTCCAGGTTCCCTCGGAGAGTTCATCAATGAGCTTGATGCCTTGATAAGCTCCTTTCCTGAGGACGGCTCACCTCTCACAGTTCTGGGCGACTTTAACCTCCCCACGTCTACCTTTGACTCTTTCCTCTCTGCCTCCTTCTTTCCACTCCTCTCCTCTTTTGACCTCACCCTCTCACCTTCCCCCCCTACTCACAAGGCAGGCAATATGCTCGACCTCATCTTTACTAGATGCTGTTCTTCCACTAACCTCATTGAAACTCCCCTCCAAGTCTCCGACCACTACCTTGTATCCTTTTCCCTCTCGCTCTCATCCAACACCTCCCACACTGCCCCTACTCAGATGGTATCGCGCCGTCCCAACCTTCGCTCTCTCTCCCCCGCTACTCTCTCCTCTTCCATCCTATCATCTCTTCCCTCCGCTCAAACCTTCTCCAACCTATCTCCTGATTCTGCCTCCTCAACCCTCCTCTCCTCCCTCTCTGCATCCTTTGACTCTCTATGTCCCCTATCCTCCAGGCCGGCTCGGTCCTCCCCTCCCGCTCCGTGGCTCGATGACTCATTGCGAGCTCACAGAACAGGGCTCCGGGCAGCCGAGCGGAAATGGAGGAAAACTCGCCTCCCTGCGGACCTGGCATCCTTTCACTCCCTCCTCTCTACATTTTCCTCCTCTGTCTCTGCTGCTAAAGCCACTTTCTACCACGCTAAATTCCAAGCATCTGCCTCTAACCCTAGGAAGCTCTTTGCCACCTTCTCCTCCCTCCTGAATCCTCCTCCCCCCCCTCCTCCCTCTCTGCAGATGACTTCGTCAACCATTTTGAAAAGAAGGTCGACGACATCCGATCCTCGTTTGCTAAGTCAAACGACACCGCTGGTTCTGCTCACATTGCCCTACCCTGTGCTCTGACCTCTTTCTCCCCTCTCTCTCCAGATGAAGTCTCGCGTCTTGTGACGGCCGGCCGCCCAACAACCTGCCCGCTTGACCCTATCCCCTCCTCTCTTCTCCAGAACATTTCCGGAGACCTTCTCCCTTACCTCACCTCGCTCATCAACTCATCCCTGACCGCTGGCTACGTCCCTTCCGTCTTCAAGAGAGCGAGAGTTGCACCCCTTCTGAAAAAACCTACACTCGATCCCTCCGATGTCAACAATTACAGATCAGTATCCCTTCTTTCTTTTCTCTCCAAAACTCTTGAACGTGCCGTCCTTGGCCAGCTCTCCCGCTATCTCTCTCTGAATGACCTTCTTGATCCAAATCAGTCAGGTTTCAAGACTAGTCATTCAACTGAGACTGCTCTCCTCTGTATCACGGAGGCGCTCCACACTGCTAAAGCTAACTCTCTCTCCTCTGCTCTCATCCTTCTAGATCTATCGGCTGCCTTCGATACTGTGAACCATCAGATCCTCCTCTCCACCCTCTCCGAGTTGGGAATCTCCGGCGCGGCCCACGCTTGGATTGCGTCCTACCTGACAGGTCGCTCCTACCAGGTGGCGTGGCGAGAATCTGTCTCCTCACCACGCGCTCTCACCACTGGTGTCCCCCAGGGCTCTGTTCTTGGCCCTCTCCTATTCTCGCTATACACCAAGTCACTTGGCTCTGTCATAACCTCACATGGTCTCTCCTATCATTGCTATGCAGACGACACACAATTAATCTTCTCCTTTCCCCCTTCTGATGACCAGGTGGCGAATCGCATCTCTGCATGTCTGGCAGACATATCAGTGTGGATGACGGATCACCACCTCAAGCTGAACCTCGGCAAGACGGAGCTGCTCTTCCTCCCGGGGAAGGACTGCCCGTTCCATGATCTCGCCATCACGGTTGACAACTCCATTGTGTCCTCCTCCCAGAGTGCCAAGAACCTTGGCGTGATCCTGGACAACACCCTGTCGTTCTCAACCAACATCAAGGCGGTGGCCCGTTCCTGTAGGTTCATGCTCTACAACATCCGCAGAGTACGACCCTGCCTCACACAGGAAGCGGCGCAGGTCCTAATCCAGGCACTTGTCATCTCCCGTCTGGATTACTGCAACTCGCTGTTGGCTGGGCTCCCTGCCTGTGCCATTAAACCCCTTCAACTCATCCAGAATGCCGCAGCCCGTCTGGTGTTCAACCTTCCCAAGTTCTCTCACGTCACCCCGCTCCTCCGTTCTCTCCACTGGCTTCCAGTTGAAGCTCGCATCCGCTACAAGACCATGGTGCTTGCCTACGGAGCTGTGAGGGGAACGGCACCTCAGTACCTCCAGGCTCTGATCAGGCCCTACACCCAAACAAGGACACTGCGTTCATCCACCTCTGGCCTGCTCGCCTCCCTACCACTGAGGAAGTACAGCTCCCGCTCAGCCCAGTCAAAACTGTTCGCTGCTCTGGCCCCCCAATGGTGGAACAAACTCCCTCACGACGCCAGGACAGCGGAGTCAATCACCACCTTCCGGAGACACCTGAAACCCCACCTCTTTAAGGAATACCTAGGATAGGATAAGTAATCCCTCTCACCCCCCCCCTTAAGATTTAGATGCACTATTGTAAAGTGACTGTTCCACTGGATGTCATAAGGTGAATGCACCAATTTGTAAGTCGCTCTGGATAAGAGCGTCTGCTAAATGACTTAAATGTAAAATGTAAATGTAGATAATGATATTCATTTACTACAGCTCAAAACACCTCCCTCTGCAACTGGATCCTGGACTTCCTGACCCCAAGGTGGTGAGGGTAGGTAGCAACACATCTTCCACGCTGATTCTCAACATTAGAGCTCCCCAGGGGTGCGTGCTCAGTCCCCTCCTGTACTCCCTGTTCACCCACAACTGCATGGCCAGGCACGACTCCAACACCATAATTAAGTTTGCAGACGACACAATAGTGGTAGGCCTGATCACTGACAACGATGAGACGGCCTATAGGGAGGAGGTCAGAGACCTGGCCGAGTGGTGCGGTGCCAGAATAACAACCTATCCAACCAAGACTAAGGAGAAGATTGTGGACTACAGGAAAAGTAGGACCGAGCACGCCCCCATTCTCATCGACGGGGCTGAAGTGGAGCAGGTTGAGAGTTTCATGTTCCTTGGTGTCCACATCACCAACAAACTAACATGGTCCAAGCACATGAAGACAGTCGTGAAGAGGGCTCGACAAAGCATATTCCCCATCAGGAGACTGAAAAGATTTGGTATGGGCCCTCAGATCCTCAAAAAGTTCAACAGCTGCACCATCGAGAGTTTCCTGACTGGTTGCATCACTGCTTGGTATGGCAACTGCTCTGCCTCTGACCACAAAGCACTACAGAGGGTAGTGAGTACGGCCCAGTACATCACTGGGGCCAAGCGTTCTACCATCCAGGACCTCTATACCAGGCTGTGTCAGAGGAAGGCCCTAAAACTGTCAAATACCCCAGCCAACCAGGTCCTAGACTGTTCTCTCTACCACCGCATGGCAAGCGGTACCGGAGCCCCAAGTCTTGGTCCAAGAGGCTTCTAAACAGCTTCTACCCCCAAGCCATAAGACTAATGAACAGCTAATCAAATGGCTACACAGACAATTTGCATTGCCCCCCTCCTCTTTTACTCCGCTGCTACTCTCTGTTTATTATCTTTGCATAGTCACTTTAACTCGACCTACATGTACATATTACCTCGACTAACCAGTTCCCCAGCACATTGACTCTGTACTGGTACCCCCTGTTTATAGCCTTGATATTGTTATTTTCCTGCTGCTCTTTAATGATTTCTTTACTGTTATTTTTTACTTATCTATTTTTTACTTAACACTTATTTTTTCTTAAAACTGCATTGTTGGTTAATTAACGGCATGTAAGTACGCAATTCACTTTTCAGCGCATGCAAATAATAAAATGTGGTTTGATTTGATTTGAATTGAATTGGAGAAAATGTAACTTTTCTTTCTATCAGTTACTCAGGGATAAATAGAGAGGAAGAGCTCAGAGTTTGTCAGAAGGCGGACCTGACTGTAACGGCGTTTGTCTGTTGAAAGAAGAGAGTCGGACCGAAATGCAGCGTGTAGGTTACTCATGACTTTAATGAAAGAACGCGGTACATGAAATAACAGATACTAACTACAAAAACAACAGAACGGAACGTGAAACTAATTACAGCCTATCTGGTGACTACAACACAGAGACAGGAACAAACACCCACGAAATACAAAGCGAACTCAGGCTACCTAAATACGGTTCCCAATCCGAGACAACGAGAATCACCTGACTCCAATTGAGAACACCTCAGGCAGCCAAGCCTAACTAGACACACCCCTAATCATACACAATCCCGATGCTAATAAAACCCCAATACGAACCCAACACATAAACCCATGTCACACCCTGGCCTGATCAAAATATATAACGAAAACGCAAAACACATTAACCAAGGCGTGACACTGACAGGGTCACACACAGGACCAAGCAGGAGCAGGACCTCAGCATTTTTACTTTTTAATACAAATGGAGAAACATGAAGATGTTCAATATTGTTTTCAAGACAGAAACTCTTCTTGCAGAAAGGCTCTGCTGTTAACATCTATCTACATAACACTGTACATCTTCTTTTTGATTTCAGCAGTTACAGTATTTTTGAACAGCTCCACACTCCAACCAACCTGCTCATCCTCTCTCTGGCTGTGTCAGATCTCCTGGTGGGACTGATTGTGATACCAGTAATGACTGTAGCAATAATGGAGTCATGCTGGGGTTTTGGGGAATATTTCTGCGTGTTTCATTTCTACATCTCTTGTTTATGTACTTCTTTATCTCTGGGCAATTTGGTCTTGATATCTATTGACCGCTATGTTGCTGTGTGTGATCCCTTATTGTACCACTCTAAAATAACAATAACAGGAACTATCTGTTGTATATCCTTTACCTGGTGTTGTTGTATCATATTGTCATGTTTTGTCTTATATTGTCTTGTCATTTTGCTTTCCCTTCTGTTCGTTTTCCCCCTGCTGGTCTTATTAGGTTCGTTCCCTTTTTCTCTCTCCCTCCCTCTCTCTCTTCTCTCTATCGTTCCGTTCCTGCTCCCAGCTGTTCCTATTCCCCTACTCAATCATCTAATCTTTTCACACCTGTTCCGTATCTTGCCCTCTGATTAGAGTCCCTATTTCTCCCCTTGTCTTCCGTTTCTGTTCTGTCGGATCCTTGTATATTGTTCGCCGTGCTGTGTCCTTGTCTCGCCCTGTCGTGTCTTGTTTCCCTCAGATGCTGCGTGTGAGCAGGTGTCTGAGTCTGCTACGGTCGGTGCCTTCCCGCGGCAACCTACAGTTTATGGTCGAGTCTCCAGTCTGTCCTCGTCACTACGAGTGGAATTAGTTTTTTATGTTTTGTTTTCTGCTCCGTTTTGTCTAGGAGTATTGCCTATTTCCTTTACTGGAATAAAGACTCTGTTTTCGCCAAGTCGCTTTTGGGTCCTCATTCACCTGCATAACAGAAGGATCCGACCAAGAATGGACCCAGCGACTATGGATTCTCTCTACTCTACTCTCGAGTTCCAGGGAGCGATGCTCAGCAGACACGAGCAGGAATTGTCTGCTGCTCGGCATGCCGTTGAGACCCTGGCCGCTCAGGTCTCCGACCTCTCAGGACAGTATCAGAGTCTTCGTCTCGTGCCACCAGCTACTTCCTGGTCTTCCGAGTCTCCGGAACCTAGGGTTAATAACCCACCATGTTACTCTGGGCAGCCCACTGAGTGCCGCTCCTTTCTCACCCAGTGTGATATAGTGTTCTCTCTCCAACCCAACACATACTCAAGAGAGAGAGCTCGGATTGCCTACGTCATATCACTCCTTACTGGTCGGGCTCGGCAGTGGGGCACAGCTATCTGGGAGGCAAGCGCTGAGTGTACTAACGATTATCTGAACTTTAAAGAGGAGATGATAACGGTTTTTGATCGTTCAGTTTTTGGGAAAGAAGCTTCCTGGTCCCTGTCTTCCCTATGTCAAGGTAATCGATCCATAACGGATTACTCTATAGAGTTTCGCACTCTTGCTGCCTCCAGTAACTGGAACGAGCCGGCGTTGCTCGCTCGTTTTCTGGAGGGACTCCACGCTAAGGTTAAGGATGAGATTCTCTCTCGGGAGGTTCCATCCAGCGTGGATTCTTTGATTGAACTCGCTATTCGCATTGAACGACGGGTAGATCTTCATCACCGAGCTCATAGAAGAGAGCTCGCGTTAACTGTGTCTCCCCTCTCTCCGACACTACCATCTTTCCCCACTGACTCTGGCGTTGAGCCCATGCAGCTGGGGGGTATTCGCATTTCGACTAAGGAGAGGGAACGGAGAATCACCAACCGCCTCTGTCTCTATTGCGGTTCCGCTGGTCATTTTGTCATTTCATGTCCAGTTAAAGGCCAGAGCTCATCAGTAAGCGGAGGGCGACTGATAAGCGCTACTAGACGGTCCTCTCCGTCAAGTACCTGTACTACCTTACCGGTCCATCTACGCTGGACCGGATCGGCAGCTTCCTGCAGTGCATTAATAGACTCTGGGGCGGAGGGCTGTTTTATGGACGAAGCCTGGGCTCGGGAACATGACATTCCTCTCAGACAGTTAGGGGAGCCCACGGTCATGTTTGCCTTGGATGGTAGTCCTCTCCCCAGTATATTATGTGAAACACTACCTTTAACCCTCACTGTATCTGGTAACCATAGTGAGACCATTTCTTTTTTGATTTTTTGTTCACCTTTTACACCTGTTGTTTTGGGTCATCCCTGGCTAGTGTGTCATAATCCTTCTTTTGATTGGTCTAGTAATTCTATCCTTTCCTGGAACGTTTCTTGTCATGTGAAGTGTTTAATGTCTGCTATTCCTCCTGTTTGTTCTGCTCCCTCTTCACAGGAGGAACCTGGTGATTTGACAGGAGTGCCGGAGGAATATCATGGTCTGCGCACGGTCTTCAGTCGGTCCAGAACCAACTCCCTTCCTCCTCACCGGTCGTATTATTGTTGTTCTGATCTCCTCAAGAAGCGTTTTGCATCCGCTCCTATCCTTGTTGCACCTGACGTCACTAAACAGTTTATTGTCGAGGTTGATGCGTCGGGGGTGGGCGTGGGAGCCATTCTGTCCCAGCACTCCGATACTGACGATGGGGTCCACCCTTGCGCGTATTTTTCTCATCGCCTGTCACCGTCGGAACGTAACTATGATGTGGCTAACCGTGAACTGCTCGCCATCCGTTTAGCCCTAGGCAAATGGCGACAGTGGTTGGAGGGGGCGACCGTTCCTTTTGTCGTTTGGACTGACCAAAGGAACCTTGAGTACATCCGTTCTGCCAAACGACTGAATGCGCGTCATGCTCGTTGGGCGTTGTTTTTCGCTCGTTTCGAGTTCGTTATTTCTTATTGCCCGGGTACTAAGAACACCAAGCCTCATGCTTTATCCCGTCTCTTTAGTTCTTCTGTGGCTTCTACTGTTCCCGAGGGGATCCTTCCTGTTGGGCGTGTTGTCGGGTTGACTGTCTGGGGAATTGAGAGACAGGTTAAGCAAGCACTCACGCACACTGCGTCGCCGCGCTTGTCCTAGTAACCTTCTTTTCGTTCCTGTTTCTACTCGTCTGGCTGTTCTTCAGTGGGCTCACTCTGCCAAGTTAGCTGGCCATCCCGGCGTTCGAGGTACTCTTGCTTCTATTCGCCAGCGGTTTTGGTGGCCTACTCAGGAGCGTGACACGCGCCATTTCGTGGCTGCGTGTTCGGACTGCGCGCAGAATAAGTCTGGTAATTTTTTTTTCTGCTCCTGGTCTTGCTGGGTCTCAGTCTGTTCCCTGCCACCGCATCTCTCCTGTTCTTGTTCCTGCCCTTGCTGTGTCTCAGTCTGTCCCTAGTTGTTACTCTCCTGGCCTGTTTGGTCCTGTTTGCTCTAAAGCTTTCAGTTCTCTACCCGTGTCTCATTTTTTTTTTAGAGTAGTACCCTAGTTTCCCTTTTTATCGTTTTCCGTTACGGTCCTGAGGAGAGGAGTTGGGTTCTTTCTCGGGACGTGCTGGACCGTTTGTGATTTATGATTTCCTCCGTTGCCGCCAGTGTTCCTCCTCGAGAGCGCCAGGAGGCGCTCGGTGAGTGGGGGGGGTACTGTCATGTTTTGTCTTATATTGTCTTGTCATTTTGCTTTCCCTTCTGTTCGTTTTCCCCCTGCTGGTCTTATTAGGTTCGTTCCCTTTTTCTCTCTCCCTCCCTCTCTCTCTTCTCTCTATCGTTCCGTTCCTGCTCCCAGCTGTTCCTATTCCCCTACTCAATCATCTAATCTTTTCACACCTGTTCCGTATCTTGCCCTCTGATTAGAGTCCCTATTTCTCCCCTTGTCTTCCGTTTCTGTTCTGTCGGATCCTTGTATATTGTTCGCCGTGCTGTGTCCTTGTCTCGCCCTGTCGTGTCTTGTTTCCCTCAGATGCTGTGTGTGAGCAGGTGTCTGAGTCTGCTATGGTCGGTGCCTTCCCGAGGCAACCTACAGTTTATGGTCGAGTCTCCAGTCTGTCCTCGTCCCTACGAGTGGAATTAGTTTTTTATGTTTTGTTTTCTGCTCCGTTTTGTCTAGGAGTATTGCCTATTTCCTTTACTGGAATAAAGACTCTGTTTTCGCCAAGTCGCTTTTGGGTCCTCATTCACCTGCATAACACATATACGATGCTGTTATTATAAAAAACTTTGTAAATGTACAGATACCCAGTAGGTGTTTGACAGAATGTGTTATTGTTGAAGGAATAACATGGGTTAATATAATTTACGTTGTATTTATAATGTTTGTCCCTTGCTCTATTATTATAACACTTTATATGAAAATCTTTGTGGTGGCCAGATCACAGGCCAGAAAGGTGTTTTCAAAAGAGATCCCTTATTGTACCACTCTAAAATAACAATAACAGGAACTATCTGTTCTATATCCATTACCTGGTATTGTTGTATCATATACGTACGTATATGTATTTTATCGTTGAAGGAATAACATGGGTTAATATAATTTACATTGCAATTACAATAGTTGTTCCGAACTATATTTATTATAACACTTTATATGAAAATCTTTGTGGTGGCCAGATCATAGGCCAGAAAGGTGTTTTCAAAAGATGCTGCCAGTGTGTCTGGTGTTAAAACTCTAATAAGTCTGAGAGAAAAGCAGCAAAAACTCTTTCTATTGTTGTTGTAACTATTTCATTTGATTCCATCTCTATTCATTTACTTTTTAAACTATTTTTTAATTGACATTTTCTTATCATATTTCATCATTTTTCTGCCACTTGTTAAATTCCATGGTTCAAAGTCACAGCTAAACTTGTATTCACTTAACTAATCTTAACTTTGAAGGAAAGACGTTCATAGTTCCTATAATTTTATTCCCTAGGTTGGCAAACATAGGTTTGATATAGTTTTGTTCTACAATTGTTGTATTTATTTATTTCATATTTATTTCATATAGCAATACACTGACATTACTTATCTCATTGTTGTCATCATAGGTACATGTGGTGTTGATACTGAATGTGTCATGTTTGTCATTTATTATCATGTCTTGTCCCTGTGCTCCCCATTCTATTCGTTTCCCTCTGCTGGTCTTATTAGGTTCTTTCCCTCTTTCTATCCCTCTCTCTCCCCCTCCCTCTCTCACTCTCTCGCTCTCTCTTCTCTCTATCGTTCCGTTCCTGCTCCCAGCTGTTCCTATTCCCCTAATCATCATTTAGTCTTCCCACACCTGTTCCCGATCCTTTCCCCTGATTGGAGTCCCTATTTATTCCTTTGTGTTCCGTTCCTGTCCTGTCGGTTCCTTGTTTAGAATTCACCGTGCTGTGATTGTGTATCGCCCTGTCCTGTCGTGTTTTTGCCTTCATCAGATGCTGCGTGTGAGCAGGTGTCTCTGTCAGCTACGGCCTGCGCCTACCCGAAGCGACCTGCAGTCTGTGGCCGCTTCTCCTGTTATTCCCCTCTACAGACTAGAGGATTTCAGTTATTCCCTGTTTGGACTTGAATAAACTCTGTTTCTGTTAAGTCGCTTTTGGGTCCTCTTTCACCTGCATGACAGAAGGAACCGACCAAGGAATGGACCCAGCGACTTCAGACGCTCGTTACACTGCCGTCGAGATCCAAGGAGCCATGCTCGGCAGACACGAGCAGGAATTGTCTGCTGCTCGCCATGCCGTGGAGAACCTGGCCGCTCAGGTTTCCGACCTCTCTGGACAGTTCCAGAGTCTACGTCTCGTGCCACCTGTTACTTCCTGGCCTGCCGAGCCTCCAGAACCTAGGGTTAATAACCCACCTTGCTACTCCGGGCAGCCCACTGAGTGCCGCTCCTTTCTCACGCAGTGTGAGATTGTGTTCTCTCTCCAACCCTACACATACTCTAGAGAGAGAGCTCGGGTTGCTTACGTCATTTCACTCCTTACTGGCCGGGCTCGAGAATGGGGCACAGCTATCTGGGAGGCAAGGGCTGATTGCTATAACAAGTTCCAGAACTTTAAAGAGGAGATGATTCGGGTTTTTGACCGTTCAGTTTTTGGTGGGGAGGCTTCTAGGGCCCTGGCTTCCTTATGCCAAGGTGAACGGTCCATAACGGATTATTCTATTGAGTTTCGCACTCTTGCTGCCTCTAGTGAGTGGAACGAGCCGGCGCTGCTCGCTCGTTTTCTGGAGGGACTCCACGCAGTGGTTAAGGATGAGATTCTCTCCCGGGAGGTTCCTTCAGATGTGGACTCTTTGATTGCTCTCGCCATCCGCATAGAACGACGGGTAGATCTTCGTCACCGGGCTCGTGGAAGAGAGCTCTCATCAACGGTGTTTCCCTGCTCCGCATCGCAACCATCTCCCTCCTCTGGCTTTGAGACTGAGCCCATGCAGCTGGGAGGGATTCGCATCTCGACTAAGGAGAGGGAACGGAGGATCACCAACCGCCTGTGCCTCTATTGCGGAGTTGCTGGACATTTTGTTAATTCATGTCCAGTAAAAGCCAGAGCTCATCTGTAAGCGGAGGGCTACAGGTGAGCGCAACTACTCAAGTCTCTCCATCAAGATCCTGTACTACTTTGTCGGTCCATCTACGCTGGACCGGTTCGGGTGCTACATGTAGTGCCTTGATAGACTCTGGGGCTGAGGGTTGTTTCATGGACGAAGCATGGGTTCGGAAACATGACATTCCTTTCAGAGAGTTAGAGAAGCCTACGCCCATGTTCGCCTTAGATGGTAGTCATCTTCCCAGTATCAGATTTGAGACACTACCTTTAACCCTCACAGTATCTGGTAACCACAGTGAGACTATTTCTTTTTTGATTTTCCGTTCACCGTTTACACCTGTTGTTTTGGGTCATCCCTGGCTAGTATGTCATAATCCTTCTATTAATTGGTCTAGTAATTCTATCCTATCCTGGAACGTTTCTTGTCATGTGAAGTGTTTAATGTCTGCCATCCCTCCCGTTTCTTCTGTCCCTACTTCTCAGGAGGAACCTGGCGATTTGACAGGAGTGCCGGAGGAATATCATGATCTGCGCACGGTCTTCAGTCGGTCCCGAGCCAACTCCCTTCCTCCTCACCGGTCGTATGATTGTAGTATTGATCTCCTTCCGGGGACCACTCCTCCTCGAGGTAGACTATACTCTCTGTCGGCTCCCGAACGTAAGGCTCTCGAGGATTATTTGTCTGTGTCTCTTGACGCCGGTACCATAGTGCCTTCTTCCTCTCCGGCCGGGGCGGGGTTCTTTTTTGTTAAGAAGAAGGACGGTACTCTGCGCCCCTGCGTGGATTATCGAGGGCTGAATGACATAACGGTTAAGAATCGTTATCCGCTTCCCCTTATGTCATCATCCTTCGAGATTCTGCAGGGAGCCAGGTGCTTTACTAAGTTGGACCTTCGTAACGCTTACCATCTCGTGCGCATCAGAGAGGGGGACGAGTGGAAAACGGCGTTTAACACTCCGTTAGGGCATTTTGAGTACCGGGTTCTGCCGTTCGGTCTCGCCAATGCGCCAGCTGTTTTTCAGGCATTAGTTAATGATGTTCTGAGAGACATGCTGAACATCTTTGTTTTTGTCTATCTTGACGATATCCTGATTTTTTCTCCGTCACTCGAGATTCATGTTCAGCACGTTCGACGTGTTCTACAGCGCCTTTTAGAGAATTGTCTCTACGTAAAGGCTGAGAAGTGCTCTTTTCATGTCTCCTCCGTTACTTTTCTCGGTTCCGTTATTTCCGCTGAAGGCATTCAGATGGATTCCGCTAAGGTCCAAGCTGTCAGTGATTGGCCCGTTCCAAGGTCACGTGTCGAGTTGCAGCGCTTTTTAGGTTTCGCTAATTTCTATCGGCGTTTCATTCGTAATTTCGGTCAAGTTGCTGCCCCTCTCACAGCTCTTACTTCTGTCAAGACGTGTTTTAAGTGGTCCGGTTCCGCCCAGGGAGCTTTTGATCTTCTAAAAGAACGTTTTACGTCCGCTCCTATCCTCGTTACTCCTGACGTCACTAGACAATTCATTGTCGAGGTTGACGCTTCAGAGGTAGGCGTGGGAGCCATTCTATCCCAGCGCTTCCAGTCTGACGATAAGGTTCATCCTTGCGCTTATTTTTCTCATCGCCTGTCGCCATCTGAGCGCAACTATGATGTGGGTAACCGTGAACTGCTCGCCATCCGCTTAGCCCTAGGCGAATGGCGACAGTGGTTGGAGGGGGCGACCGTTCCTTTTGTCGTTTGGACAGACCATAAGAACCTTGAGTACATCCGTTCTGCCAAACGACTTAATGCCCGTCAAGCTCGTTGGGCGTTGTTTTTCGCTCGTTTCGAGTTTGTGATTTCTTACCGTCCGGGTAGCAAGAACACCAAGCCTGATGCCTTATCCAGTCTGTTTAGTTCTTCTGTGGCTTCTACTGATCCCGAGGGGATTCTTCCTTATGGGCGTGTTGTCGGGTTAACAGTCTGGGGAATTGAAAGACAGGTTAAGCAAGCACTCATGCATACTGCGTCGCCGCGCGCTTGTCCTAGTAACCTCCTTTTCGTTCCTGTTTCCACTCGTCTGGCTGTTCTTCAGTGGGCTCACTCTGCCAAGTTAGCTGGTCATCCCGGTGTTCGAGGCACTCTTGCGTCTATTCGCCAGCGCTTTTGGTGGCCGACTCAAGAGCGTGACACGCGCCGTTTCGTGGCTGCTTGTTCGGACTGCGCGCAGACTAAGTCGGGTAACTCTCCTCCTGCCGGTCGTCTCAGACCGCTCCCCATTCCTTTTCGACCATGGTCTCACATCGCCTTAGACTTCATTACCGGTCTGCCTTTGTCTGCGGGGAAGACTGTGATTCTTACGGTTGTCGATAGGTTCTCTAAGGCGGCACATTTCATTCCCCTCGCTAAACTTCCTTCCGCTAAGGAGACGGCACAAATCATTATTGAGAATGTATTCAGAATTCATGGCCTCCCGTTAGACGCCGTTTCAGACAGAGGCCCGCAATTCACGTCACAGTTTTGGAGGGAGTTCTGTCGTTTGATTGGTGCGTCCGTCAGTCTCTCTTCCGGGTTTCATCCCCAGTCTAACGGTCAAGCAGAGAGGGCCAATCAGACGATTGGTCGCATACTACGCAGCCTTTCTTTCAGAAACCCTGCGTCTTGGGCAGAACAGCTCCCCTGGGCAGAATACGCTCACAATTCGCTTCCTTCGTCTGCTACCGGGTTATCTCCGTTTCAGAGTAGTCTGGGTTACCAGCCTCCTCTGTTCTCATCCCAGCTTGCCGAGTCCAGCGTTCCCTCCGCTCAAGCGTTTGTCCAACGTTGTGAGCGCACCTGGAGGAGGGTGAGGTCTGCACTTTGCCGTTACAGGGCACAGACGGTGAGAGCCGCCAATAAACGCAGGATTAAGAGTCCAAGGTATTGTTGCGGCCAGAGAGTGTGGCTTTCCACTCGCAACCTTCCTCTTACGACAGCTTCTCGTAAGTTGACTCCGCGGTTCATTGGTCCGTTCCGTGTCTCCCAGGTCGTCAATCCTGTCGCTGTGCGACTGCTTCTTCCGCGACATCTTCGTCGCGTCCATCCTGTCTTCCATGTCTCCTGTGTTAAGCCCTTTCTTCGCACCCCGTTCGTCTTCCCTCCCCCTCCCGTCCTTGTCGAGAGCGCACCTATTTACAAGGTACATAAGATCATGGACATGCGTTCTCGGGGACGGGGTCACCAATACTTAGTGGATTGGGAGGGTTACGGTCCTGAGGAGAGGAGTTGGGTTCCGTCTCGGGACGTGCTGGACCGTTCACTCATCGATGATTTCCTCCGTTGCCGCCAGGATTCCTCCTCGAGTGCGCCAGGAGGCGCTCGGTGAGTGGGGGTACTGTCATGTTTGTCATTTATTATCATGTCTTGTCCCTGTGCTCCCCATTCTATTCGTTTCCCTCTGCTGGTCTTATTAGGTTCTTTCCCTCTTTCTATCCCTCTCTCTCCCCCTCCCTCTCTCACTCTCTCGCTCTCTCTTCTCTCTATCGTTCCGTTCCTGCTCCCAGCTGTTCCTATTCCCCTAATCATCATTTAGTCTTCCCACACCTGTTCCCGATCCTTTCCCCTGATTGGAGTCCCTATTTATTCCTTTGTGTTCCGTTCCTGTCCTGTCGGTTCCTTGTTTAGAATTCACCGTGCTGTGATTGTGTATCGCCCTGTCCTGTCGTGTTTTTGCCTTCATCAGATGCTGCGTGTGAGCAGGTGTCTCTGTCAGCTACGGCCTGCGCCTACCCGAAGCGACCTGCAGTCTGTGGCCGCTTCTCCTGTTATTCCCCTCTACAGACTAGAGGATTTCAGTTATTCCCTGTTTGGACTTGAATAAACTCTGTTTCTGTTAAGTCGCTTTTGGGTCCTCTTTCACCTGCATGACAGAATGATTTGTCTGGATTGGAATGGAATGACTTGGAGGAGGCATAAGAAGGAATACGTTTGTTTTAGTAAAGACATTCTCGTCATTGTGAATTGTGTTCTCCAAATACCTAAGGCTGTGGTTGTTCCATGTTATTTAATGATAAATAGTAAGTATTCCAATAGTACATTCTGAGGATGTCATGAGTCATTCTATATGGTATTTAACATATCCCTCTAGTGGCTCAATTGTGACACAACTTCTTCATCAAGTGAATTTAAGGCAGAGCAGGGACTACACATCGTTATGAAGGGTTCTTGTCGATAGGTTCTTCATAGGTTCTTGTCGATGACGACTCCGAAAGCCTTTTGGAGTCGTTCTGTGGATTTTTCCATGTGAACATTAAAGTCACCAAAAATTTGAATATTATCTGCCATGACTACGAGGTCCGATAGGAATTCAGGGAACTCAGCGAGGAACGCTGTATACAGTGCCTTGCGAAAGTATTCGGCCCCCTTGAACTTTGCCACCTTCTGCCACATTTCAGGCTTCGAACATAAAGATATAAAACTGTTTTTTTTTGTGAAGAATCAACAACAAGGGGGACACAATCATGAAGTGGAACGACATTTATTGGATATTTCAAACTTTTTTAACAAATAAAAAACTGAAAAATTGGGCGTGCAAAATTATTCAGCCCCTTTACTTTAAGTGCAGCAAACTCTCTCCAGAAGTTCAGTATGAATCTCTGAATGATCCAATGTTGACCTAAATGACTAATGATGGTAAATACAATCAAGTAATCAAGTCTCCGTATAAATGCACCTGCACTGTGATAGTCTCAGAGGTCCGTTAAAAGCGCAGAGAGCATCATGAAGAACAAAGAACACACCAGGCAGGTCCGAGATACTGTTGTGAAGAAGTTTAAAGCTGGATTTGGATACAAAAAGATTTCCCAAGCTTTAAACATCCCAAGGAGCACTGTGCAAGCGATAATATTGAAATGGAAGGAGTATCAGACCACTGCAAATCTATCAAGACCTGGCCGTCCCTCTAAACTTTCAGCTCATACAAGGAGAAGACTGATCAGAGATGCAGCCAAGAGGCCCATGATCACTCTGGATGAACTGCAGAGATCTACAGCTGAGGTGGGAGACTCTGTCCATAGGACAACAATCAGTCGTATATTGCACAAATCTGGCCTTTATGGAAGAGTGGCAAGAAGAAAGCCATTTCTTAAAGATATCCATAAAAAGTGTTGTTTAAAGTTTGCCACAAGCCACCTGGGAGACACACCAAACATGTGGAAGAAGGTGCTCTGGTGAGATGAAACCAAAATTGAACTTTTTGGCAACAATGCAAAACGTTGTTTGAAGTAAAAGCAACACAGCTCATCACCCTGAACACACCATCCCCACTGTCAAACATGGTGGTGGCAGCATCATGGTTTGCGCCTGCTTTTCTTCAGCACGGACAGGGAAGATGGTTAAAATTGATGGGAAGATGGATGGAGCCAAATACAGGAGCATTCTGGAAGAAAACCTGATGGAGTCTATTGTCTTCCAACAAGACAATGATCCAAAACATAAAGCAAAATCTACAATGGAATGGTTCAAAAATAAACATATCCAGGTGTTAGAATGGCCAAGTCAAAGTCCAGACCTAAATCCAATCGAGAACCTGTGGAAATAACTGAAAACTGCTGTTCACAAATGCTCTCCATCCAACCTCACTGAGCTCGAGCTGTTTCAGTCTCTCGATGTGCAAAACTGATAGAGACATACCCCAAGCGACTTACCCATTTTGCCCTACGTTCCCCACAAGTGTCACGGCCTAATTTGAAGGTAACCTGTACTGATTAAAATGATAGATGTTTTAACCAGGGACCTCTCGCAACCTAAGCAATAATCATACACCTAAACCAACGATCCTTTTGGTCAAAGAATGATCAATTTCCACAAAAATGACGGTCAAGATATGAGTCGATGTCTCCATGTTGCTAATGACTAGCACATAGCATTGGTGGTATAGTGGTGAGCATAGCTGCCTTCCAAGCAGTTGACCCGGGTTCGATTCCCGGCCAATGCAGAGCATGAAAAATTCACTAGTTTTAGGCCCTGGATGTCATTTCAAGTGTATTACATTTGAATCATTATCGTTGTTCGTGGCAGTTAGAATTGCTCCTACATTCTTCAGTTTATCTAAATTAATAAATGTTGTGCTACGTTGAACCAACAAGTGCATATCAAAATAGATTTGCAGTCCATCGCCAAAACCATTCAGCCATCCTTGTCCTGCGCCCAAGATGTGATAGTTGGCATTCCGACCATTGGTCAAAGATCTGCCTGTCTGAGCTTGTTCAAGGATCTGCAAAGGGCTCATCCGGGATTTGAACCCGGGACCTCTCGCACCCTAAGCGAGAATCATACCCCTAGACCAACGAGCCTTATGTCCAAAGTGTTTTTCTTTCTTTCTGCAGCAATGTCAGTGAAGATATCGATTGACGTGTCCACGGTGCTTGGAACGATTGAACATCATGTGAGTGTTTTGTGCTTTACTTGTGAGCATGACAGTCTTCCAAACTCTTGAACATGGTTCAGTTCAAATCTTCTGTAGTTCATCTGCTGTGTCTTTCACATTCTGTCTTCTTCAGTCGCGACTGCTAACTGATGACGAGTTTTTATAAATGAATATAGTGCAAAATGAGATCAAATCGTTTTTTAAGGAGAGATGAAAAAATAAGACTTCAAAAAGAATGGAACTCGTTTATTTTGAGTCAAATGACGCAAAGGTACGTGAATCAAAGTAAATGAATGTTGAAAATACCCATTCAAATAGATCAGTGTTCAACGAGAGAGATTGAGACTCAGCGTTTCCGTCTCCATCCTCCACAACTGCTTATGTTACCCCTCCATATCTGCAGTGAAAGATGGTGGACCGAGATCGTTTTTTGTCAAACTATGAGACATACCTATAATCGGTCTTCTCACTAAAACATCTCTAGCTTCCGAACCGTTTGACCTGCAATTTCGTATGACCACTCTCTGGAAAGGGGAGAGCCTCACGAACACGGTGGTATTCTCGATTTTTCTCTACATACCCCACAAGTGTCAGGAGACTCCTCTGACGTCAGAACAGTCTATGTGCCAACTTCTGTTTGTAGAATCCAAAATCTTTGGGCTTCAAAGTAATGTGACCCCACTTGTCGCAATGTTCTCCGTTTTGCCCTACGTTCCCCACAAGTGTCACGGCCTAATTTGAAGGTAACCTGTACTGATTAAAATGATAGATGTTTTAACCAGGGACCTCTCGCAACCTAAGCAATAATCATACACCTAAACCAACGATCCTTTTGGTCAAAGAATGATCAATTTCCACAAAAATGACGGTCAAGATATGAGTCGATGTCTCCATGTTGCTAATGACTAGCACATAGTGGTGAGCATAGCTGCCTTCAAAGCAGTTGACCCGGGTTTGATTCCCGGCCAATGCAGAGCATGAAAAATTCACTAGTTTTAGGCCCTGGATGTCATTTCAAGTGTATTACATTTGAATCATTATCGTTGTTCGTGGCAGTTAGAATTGCTCCTACATTCTTCAGTTTATCTAAATTAATAAATGTTGTGCTACGTTGAACCAACAAGTGCATATCAAAATAGATTTGCAGTCCATCGCCAAAACCATTCAGCCATCCTTGTCCTGCGCCCAAGATGTGATAGTTGGCATTCCGACCATTGGTCAAAGATCTGCCTGTCTGAGCTTGTTCAAGGATCTGCAAAAGGGCTCATCCGGGATTTGAACCCGGGACCTCTCGCACCCTAAGCGAGAATCATACCCCTAGACCAACGAGCCTTATGTCCAAAGTGTTTTTCTTTCTTTCTGCAGCAATGTCAGTGAAGATATCGATTGACGTGTCCACGGTGCTTGGAACGATTGAACATCATGTGAGTGTTTTGTGCTTTACTTGTGAGCATGACAGTCTTCCAAACTCTTGACCATGGTTCAGTTCAAATCTTCTGTAGTTCATCTGCTGTGTCTTTCACATTCTGTCTTCTTCAGTCGCGACTGCTAACTGATGACGAGTTTTTATAAATGAATATAGTGCAAAATGAGATCAAATCGTTTTTTAAGGAGAGATGAAAAAATAAGACTTCAAAAAGAATGGAACTCGTTTATTTTGAGTCAAATGACGCAAAGGTACGTGAATCAAAGTAAATTAATGTTGAAAATACCCATTCAAATAGATCAGTGTTCAATGAGAGAGATTGAGACTCAGCGTTTCCGTCTCCATCCTCCACAACTGCTTATGTTACCCCTCCATATCTGCAGTGAAAGATGGTGGACCGAGATCGTTTTTTGTCAAACTATGAGACATACCTATAATCGGTCTTCTCACTAAAACATCTCTAGCTTCCGAACCGTTTGACCTGCAATTTCGTATGACCACTCTCTGGAAAGGGGAGAGCCTCACGAACACGGTGGTATTCTCGATTTTCTCTACATACCCCACAAGTGTCAGGAGACTCCTCTGACGTCAGAACAGTCTATGTGCCAACTTCTGTTTGTAGAATCCAAAATCTTTGGGCTTCAAAGTAATGTGACCCCACTTGTCGCAATGTTCTCCGTTTTGCCCTACGTTCCCCACAAGTGTCACGGCCTAATTTGAAGGTAACCTGTACTGATTAAAATGATAGATGTTTTAACCAGGGACCTCTCGCAACCTAAGCAATAATCATACACCTAAACCAACGATCCTTTTGGTCAAAGAATGATCAATTTCCACAAAAATGACGGTCAAGATATGAGTCGATGTCTCCATGTTGCTTATGACTAGCACATAGCATTGGTGGTATAGTGGTGAGCATAGCTGCCTTCCAAGCAGTTGACCCGGGTTCGATTCCCGGCCAATGCAGAGCATGAAAAATTCACTAGTTTTAGGCCCTGGATGTCATTTCAAGTGTATTACATTTGAATCATTATCGTTGTTCGTGGCAGTTAGAATTGCTCCTACATTCTTCAGTTTATCTAAATTAATAAATGTTGTGCGACGTTGAACCAACAAGTGCATATCAAAATAGATTTGCAGTCCATCGCCAAAACCATTCAGCCATCCTTGTCCTGCGCCCAAGAGGTGATAGTTGGCATTCCGACCATTGGTCAAAGATCTGCCTGTCTGAGCTTGTTCAAGGATCTGCAAAAGGGCTCATCCGGGATTTGAACCCGGGACCTCTCGCACCCTAAGCGAGAATCATACCCCTAGACCAACGAGCCTTATGTCCAAAGTGTTTTTCTTTCTTTCTGCAGCAATGTCAGTGAAGATATCGATTGACGTGTCCACGGTGCTTGGAACGATTGAACATCATGTGAGTGTTTTGTGCTTTACTTGTGAGCATGACAGTCTTCCAAACTCTTGACCATGGTTCAGTTCAAATCTTCTGTAGTTCATCTGCTGTGTCTTTCACATTCTGTCTTCTTCAGTCGCGACTGCTAACTGATGACGAGTTTTTATAAATGAATATAGTGCAAAATGAGATCAAATCGTTTTTTAAGGAGAGATGAAAAAATAAGACTTCAAAAAGAATGGAACTCGTTTATTTTGAGTCAAATGACGCAAAGGTACGTGAATCAAAGTAAATTAATGTTGAAAATACCCATTCAAATAGATCAGTGTTCAACGAGAGAGATTGAGACTCAGCGTTTCCGTCTCCATCCTCCACAACTGCTTATGTTACCCCTCCATATCTGCAGTGAAAGATGGTGGACCGAGATCGTTTTTTGTCAAACTACGAGACATACCTATAATCGGTCTTCTCACTAAAACATCTCTAGCTTCCGAACCGTTTGACCTGCAATTTCGTATGACCACTCTCTGGAAAGGGGAGAGCCTCACGAACACGGTGGTATTCTCGATTTTTCTCTACATACCCCACAAGTGTCAGGAGACTCCTCTGACGTCAGAACAGTCTATGTGCCAACTTCTGTTTGTAGAATCCAAAATCTTTGGGCTTCAAAGTAATGTGACCCCACTTGTCGCAATGTTCTCCGTTTTGCCCTACGTTCCCCACAAGTGTCACGGCCTAATTTGAAGGTAACCTGTACTGATTAAAATGATAGATGTTTTAACCAGGGACCTCTCGCAACCTAAGCAATAATCATACACCTAAACCAACGATCCTTTTGGTCAAAGAATGATCAATTTCCACAAAAATGACGGTCAAGATATGAGTCGATGTCTCCATGTTGCTAATGACTAGCACATAGCATTGGTGGTATAGTGGTGAGCATAGCTGCCTTCCAAGCAGTTGACCTGGGTTAGATTCCCGGCCAATGCAGAGCATGAAAAATTCACTAGTTTTAGGCCCTGGATGTCATTTCAAGTGTATTACATTTGAATCATTATCGTTGTTCGTGGCAGTTAGAATTGCTCCTACATTCTTCAGTTTATCTAAATTAATAAATGTTGTGCTACGTTGAACCAACAAGTGCATATCAAAATAGATTTGCAGTCCATCGCCAAAACCATTCAGCCATCCTTGTCCTGCGCCCAAGATGTGATAGTTGGCATTCCGACCATTGGTCAAAGATCTGCCTGTCTGAGCTTGTTCAAGGATCTGCAAAAGGGCTCATCCGGGATTTGAACCCGGGACCTCTCGCACCCTAAGCGAGAATCATACCCCTAGACCAACGAGCCTTATGTCCAAAGTGTTTTTCTTTCTTTCTGCAGCAATGTCAGTGAAGATATCGATTGACGTGTCCACGGTGCTTGGAACGATTGAACATCATGTGAGTGTTTTGTGCTTTACTTGTGAGCATGACAGTCTTCCAAACTCTTGACCATGGTTCAGTTCAAATCTTCTGTAGTTCATCTGCTGTGTCTTTCACATTCTGTCTTCTTCAGTCGCGACTGCTAACTGATGACGAGTTTTTATAAATGAATATAGTGCAAAATGAGATCAAATCGTTTTTTAAGGAGAGATGAAAAAATAAGACTTCAAAAAGAATGGAACTCGTTTATTTTGAGTCAAATGACGCAAAGGTACGTGAATCAAAGTAAATTAATGTTGAAAATACCCATTCAAATAGATCAGTGTTCAACGAGAGAGATTGAGACTCAGCGTTTCCGTCTCCATCCTCCACAACTGCTTATGTTACCCCTCCATATCTGCAGTGAAAGATGGTGGACCGAGATCGTTTTTTGTCAAACTACGAGACATACCTATAATCGGTCTTCTCACTAAAACATCTCTAGCTTCCGAACCGTTTGACCTGCAATTTCGTATGACCACTCTCTGGAAAGGGGAGAGCCTCACGAACACGGTGGTATTCTCGATTTTTCTCTACATACCCCACAAGTGTCAGGAGACTCCTCTGAAGTCAGAACAGTCTATGTGCCAACTTCTGTTTGTAGAATCCAAAATCTTTGGGCTTCAAAGTAATGTGACCCCACTTGTCGCAATGTTCTCCGTTTTGCCCTACGTTCCCCACAAGTGTCACGGCCTAATTTGAAGGTAACCTGTACTGATTAAAATGATAGATGTTTTAACCAGGGACCTCTCGCAACCTAAGCAATAATCATACACCTAAACCAACGATCCTTTTGGTCAAAGAATGATCAATTTCCACAAAAATGACGGTCAAGATATGAGTCGATGTCTCCATGTTGCTAATGACTAGCACATAGCATTGGTGGTATAGTGGTGAGCATAGCTGCCTTCCAAGCAGTTGACCTGGGTTCGATTCCCGGCCAATGCAGAGCATGAAAAATTCACTAGTTTTAGGCCCTGGATGTCATTTCAAGTGTATTACATTTGAATCATTATCGTTGTTCGTGGCAGTTAGAATTGCTCCTACATTCTTCAGTTTATCTAAAATAATAAATGTTGTGCGACGTTGAACCAACAAGTGCATATCAAAATAGATTTGCAGTCCATCGCCAAAACCATTCAGCCATCCTTGTCCTGCGCCCAAGAGGTGATAGTTGGCATTCCGACCATTGGTCAAAGATCTGCCTGTCTGAGCTTGTTCAAGGATCTGCAAAAGGGCTCATCCGGGATTTGAACCCGGGACCTCTCGCACCCTAAGCGAGAATCATACCCCTAGACCAACGAGCCTTATGTCCAAAGTGTTTTTCTTTCTTTCTGCAGCAATGTCAGTGAAGATATCGATTGACGTGTCCACGGTGCTTGGAACGATTGAACATCATGTGAGTGTTTTGTGCTTTACTTGTGAGCATGACAGTCTTCCAAACTCTTGACCATGGTTCAGTTCAAATCTTCTGTAGTTCATCTGCTGTGTCTTTCACATTCTGTCTTCTTCAGTCGCGACTGCTAACTGATGACGAGTTTTTATAAATGAATATAGTGCAAAATGAGATCAAATCGTTTTTTAAGGAGAGATGAAAAAATAAGACTTCAAAAAGAATGGAACTCGTTTATTTTGAGTCAAATGACGCAAAGGTACGTGAATCAAAGTAAATTAATGTTGAAAATACCCATTCAAATAGATCAGTGTTCAACGAGAGAGATTGAGACTCAGCGTTTCCGTCTCCATCCTCCACAACTGCTTATGTTACCCCTCCATATCTGCAGTGAAAGATGGTGGACCGAGATCGTTTTTGTCAAACTACGAGACATACCTATAATCGGTCTTCTCACTAAAACATCTCTAGCTTCCGAACCGTTTGACCTGCAATTTCGTATGACCACTCTCTGGAAAGGGGAGAGCCTCACGAACACGGTGGTATTCTCGATTTTTCTCTACATACCCCACAAGTGTCAGGAGACTCCTCTGAAGTCAGAACAGTCTATGTGCCAACTTCTGTTTGTAGAATCCAAAATCTTTGGGCTTCAAAGTAATGTGACCCCACTTGTCGCAATGTTCTCCGTTTTGCCCTACGTTCCCCACAAGTGTCACGGCCTAATTTGAAGGTAACCTGTACTGATTAAAATGATAGATGTTTTAACCAGGGACCTCTCGCAACCTAAGCAATAATCATACACCTAAACCAACGATCCTTTTGGTCAAAGAATGATCAATTTCCACAAAAATGACGGTCAAGATATGAGTCGATGTCTCCATGTTGCTAATGACTAGCACATAGCATTGGTGGTATAGTGGTGAGCATAGCTGCCTTCCAAGCAGTTGACCTGGGTTTGATTCCCGGCCAATGCAGAGCATGAAAATTCACTAGTTTTAGGCCCTGGATGTCATTTCAAGTGTATTACATTTGAATCATTATCGTTGTTCGTGGCAGTTAGAATTGCTCCTACATTCTTCAGTTTATCTAAAATAATAAATGTTGTGCGTTGAACCAACAAGTGCATATCAAAATAGATTTGCAGTCCATCGCCAAAACCATTCAGCCATCCTTGTCCTGCGCCCAAGATGTGATAGTTGGCATTCCGACCATTGGTCAAAGATCTGCCTGTCTGAGCTTGTTCAAGGATCTGCAAAAGGGCTCATCCGGGATTTGAACCCGGGACCTCTCGCACCCTAAGCGAGAATCATACCCCTAGACCAACGAGCCTTATGTCCAAAGTGTTTTTCTTTCTTTCTGCAGCAATGTCAGTGAAGATATCGATTGACGTGTCCACGGTGCTTGGAACGATTGAACATCATGTGAGTGTTTTGTGCTTTACTTGTGAGCATGACAGTCTTCCAAACTCTTGACCATGGTTCAGTTCAAATCTTCTGTAGTTCATCTGCTGTGTCTTTCACATTCTGTCTTCTTCAGTCGCGACTGCTAACTGATGACGAGTTTTTATAAATGAATATAGTGCAAAATGAGATCAAATCGTTTTTTAAGGAGAGATGAAAAAATAAGACTTCAAAAAGAATGGAACTCGTTTATTTTGAGTCAAATGACGCAAAGGTACGTGAATCAAAGTAAATTAATGTTGAAAATACCCATTCAAATAGATCAGTGTTCAACGAGAGAGATTGAGACTCAGCGTTTCCGTCTCCATCCTCCACAACTGCTTATGTTACCCCTCCATATCTGCAGTGAAAGATGGTGGACCGAGATCGTTTTTTGTCAAACTACGAGACATACCTATAATCGGTCTTCTCACTAAAACATCTCTAGCTTCCGAACCGTTTGACCTGCAATTTCGTATGACCACTCTCTGGAAAGGGGAGAGCCTCACGAACACGGTGGTATTCTCGATTTTTCTCTACATACCCCACAAGTGTCAGGAGACTCCTCTGAAGTCAGAACAGTCTATGTGCCAACTTCTGTTTGTAGAATCCAAAATCTTTGGGCTTCAAAGTAATGTGACCCCACTTGTCGCAATGTTCTCCGTTTTGCCCTACGTTCCCCACAAGTGTCACGGCCTAATTTGAAGGTAACCTGTACTGATTAAAATGATAGATGTTTTAACCAGGGACCTCTCGCAACCTAAGCAATAATCATACACCTAAACCAACGATCCTTTTGGTCAAAGAATGATCAATTTCCACAAAAATGACGTCAAGATATGAGTCGATGTCTCCATGTTGCTAATGACTAGCACATAGCATTGGTGGTATAGTGGTGAGCATAGCTGCCTTCCAAGCAGTTGACCTGGGTTTGATTCCCGGCCAATGCAGAGCATGAAAAATTCACTAGTTTTAGGCCCTGGATGTCATTTCAAGTGTATTACATTTGAATCATTATCGTTGTTCGTGGCAGTTAGAATTGCTCCTACATTCTTCAGTTTATCTAAAATAATAAATGTTGACGTTGAACCAACAAGTGCATATCAAAATAGATTTGCAGTCCATCGCCAAAACCATTCAGCCATCCTTGTCCTGCGCCCAAGATGTGATAGTTGGCATTCCGACCATTGGTCAAAGATCTGCCTGTCTGAGCTTGTTCAAGGATCTGCAAAGGGCTCATCCGGGATTTGAACCCGGGACCTCTCGCACCCTAAGCGAGAATCATACCCCTAGACCAACGAGCCTTATGTCCAAAGTGTTTTTCTTTCTTTCTGCAGCAATGTCAGTGAAGATATCGATTGACGTGTCCACGGTGCTTGGAACGATTGAACATCATGTGAGTGTTTTGTGCTTTACTTGTGAGCATGACAGTCTTCCAAACTCTTGACCATGGTTCAGTTCAAATCTTCTGTAGTTCATCTGCTGTGTCTTTCACATTCTGTCTTCTTCAGTCGCGACTGCTAACTGATGACGAGTTTTTATAAATGAATATAGTGCAAAATGAGATCAAATCGTTTTTTAAGGAGAGATGAAAAAATAAGACTTCAAAAAGAATGGAACTCGTTTATTTTGAGTCAAATGACGCAAAGGTACGTGAATCAAAGTAAATTAATGTTGAAAATACCCATTCAAATAGATCAGTGTTCAACGAGAGAGATTGAGACTCAGCGTTTCCGTCTCCATCCTCCACAACTGCTTATGTTACCCCTCCATATCTGCAGTGAAAGATGGTGGACCGAGATCGTTTTTTGTCAAACTACGAGACATACCTATAATCGGTCTTCTCACTAAAACATCTCTAGCTTCCGAACCGTTTGACCTGCAATTTCGTATGACCACTCTCTGGAAAGGGGAGAGCCTCACGAACACGGTGGTATTCTCGATTTTTCTCTACATACCCCACAAGTGTCAGGAGACTCCTCTGAAGTCAGAACAGTCTATGTGCCAACTTCTGTTTGTAGAATCCAAAATCTTTGGGCTTCAAAGTAATGTGACCCCACTTGTCGCAATGTTCTCCGTTTTGCCCTACGTTCCCCACAAGTGTCACGGCCTAATTTGAAGGTAACCTGTACTGATTAAAATGATAGATGTTTTAACCAGGGACCTCTCGCAACCTAAGCAATAATCATACACCTAAACCAACGATCCTTTTGGTCAAAGAATGATCAATTTCCACAAAAATGACGGTCAAGATATGAGTCGATGTCTCCATGTTGCTAATGACTAGCACATAGCATTGGTGGTATAGTGGTGAGCATAGCTGCCTTCCAAGCAGTTGACCTGGGTTCGATTCCCGGCCAATGCAGAGCATGAAAAATTCACTAGTTTTAGGCCCTGGATGTCATTTCAAGTGTATTACATTTGAATCATTATCGTTGTTCGTGGCAGTTAGAATTGCTCCTACATTCTTCAGTTTATCTAAAATAATAAATGTTGTGCGACGTTGAACCAACAAGTGCATATCAAAATAGATTTGCAGTCCATCGCCAAAACCATTCAGCCATCCTTGTCCTGCGCCCAAGAGGTGATAGTTGGCATTCCGACCATTGGTCAAAGATCTGCCTGTCTGAGCTTGTTCAAGGATCTGCAAAAGGGCTCATCCGGGATTTGAACCCGGGACCTCTCGCACCCTAAGCGAGAATCATACCCCTAGACCAACGAGCCTTATGTCCAAAGTGTTTTTCTTTCTTTCTGCAGCAATGTCAGTGAAGATATCGATTGACGTGTCCACGGTGCTTGGAACGATTGAACATCATGTGAGTGTTTTGTGCTTTACTTGTGAGCATGACAGTCTTCCAAACTCTTGACCATGGTTCAGTTCAAATCTTCTGTAGTTCATCTGCTGTGTCTTTCACATTCTGTCTTCTTCAGTCGCGACTGCTAACTGATGACGAGTTTTTATAAATGAATATAGTGCAAAATGAGATCAAATCGTTTTTTAAGGAGAGATGAAAAAATAAGACTTCAAAAAGAATGGAACTCGTTTATTTTGAGTCAAATGACGCAAAGGTACGTGAATCAAAGTAAATTAATGTTGAAAATACCCATTCAAATAGATCAGTGTTCAACGAGAGAGATTGAGACTCAGCGTTTCCGTCTCCATCCTCCACAACTGCTTATGTTACCCCTCCATATCTGCAGTGAAAGATGGTGGACCGAGATCGTTTTTTGTCAAACTACGAGACATACCTATAATCGGTCTTCTCACTAAAACATCTCTAGCTTCCGAACCGTTTGACCTGCAATTTCGTATGACCACTCTCTGGAAAGGGGAGAGCCTCACGAACACGGTGGTATTCTCGATTTTTCTCTACATACCCCACAAGTGTCAGGAGACTCCTCTGAAGTCAGAACAGTCTATGTGCCAACTTCTGTTTGTAGAATCCAAAATCTTTGGGCTTCAAAGTAATGTGACCCCACTTGTCGCAATGTTCTCCGTTTTGCCCTACGTTCCCCACAAGTGTCACGGCCTAATTTGAAGGTAACCTGTACTGATTAAAATGATAGATGTTTTAACCAGGGACCTCTCGCAACCTAAGCAATAATCATACACCTAAACCAACGATCCTTTTGGTCAAAGAATGATCAATTTCCACAAAAATGACGGTCAAGATATGAGTCGATGTCTCCATGTTGCTAATGACTAGCACATAGCATTGGTGGTATAGTGGTGAGCATAGCTGCCTTCCAAGCAGTTGACCTGGGTTTGATTCCCGGCCAATGCAGAGCATGAAAAATTCACTAGTTTTAGGCCCTGGATGTCATTTCAAGTGTATTACATTTGAATCATTATCGTTGTTCGTGGCAGTTAGAATTGCTCCTACATTCTTCAGTTTATCTAAATTAATAAATGTTGTGCTACGTTGAACCAACAAGTGCATATCAAAATAGATTTGCAGTCCATCGCCAAAACCATTCAGCCATCCTTGTCCTGCGCCCAAGATGTGATAGTTGGCATTCCGACCATTGGTCAAAGATCTGCCTGTCTGAGCTTGTTCAAGGATCTGCAAAAGGGCTCATCCGGGATTTGAACCCGGGACCTCTCGCACCCTAAGCGAGAATCATACCCCTAGACCAACGAGCCTTATGTCCAAAGTGTTTTTCTTTCTTTCTGCAGCAATGTCAGTGAAGATATCGATTGACGTGTCCACGGTGCTTGGAACGATTGAACATCATGTGAGTGTTTTGTGCTTTACTTGTGAGCATGACAGTCTTCCAAACTCTTGACCATGGTTCAGTTCAAATCTTCTGTAGTTCATCTGCTGTGTCTTTCACATTCTGTCTTCTTCAGTCGCGACTGCTAACTGATGACGAGTTTTTATAAATGAATATAGTGCAAAATGAGATCAAATCGTTTTTTAAGGAGAGATGAAAAAATAAGACTTCAAAAAGAATGGAACTCGTTTATTTTGAGTCAAATGACGCAAAGGTACGTGAATCAAAGTAAATTAATGTTGAAAATACCCATTCAAATAGATCAGTGTTCAACGAGAGAGATTGAGACTCAGCGTTTCCGTCTCCATCCTCCACAACTGCTTATGTTACCCCTCCATATCTGCAGTGAAAGATGGTGGACCGAGATCGTTTTTTGTCAAACTACGAGACATACCTATAATCGGTCTTCTCACTAAAACATCTCTAGCTTCCGAACCGTTTGACCTGCAATTTCGTATGACCACTCTCTGGAAAGGGGAGAGCCTCACGAACACGGTGGTATTCTCGATTTTTCTCTACATACCCCACAAGTGTCAGGAGACTCCTCTGAAGTCAGAACAGTCTATGTGCCAACTTCTGTTTGTAGAATCCAAAATCTTTGGGCTTCAAAGTAATGTGACCCCACTTGTCGCAATGTTCTCCGTTTTGCCCTACGTTCCCCACAAGTGTCACGGCCTAATTTGAAGGTAACCTGTACTGATTAAAATGATAGATGTTTTAACCAGGGACCTCTCGCAACCTAAGCAATAATCATACACCTAAACCAACGATCCTTTTGGTCAAAGAATGATCAATTTCCACAAAAATGACGGTCAAGATATGAGTCGATGTCTCCATGTTGCTAATGACTAGCACATAGCATTGGTGGTATAGTGGTGAGCATAGCTGCCTTCCAAGCAGTTGACCTGGGTTCGATTCCCGGCCAATGCAGAGCATGAAAAATTCACTAGTTTTAGGCCCTGGATGTCATTTCAAGTGTATTACATTTGAATCATTATCGTTGTTCGTGGCAGTTAGAATTGCTCCTACATTCTTCAGTTTATCTAAATTAATAAATGTTGTGCTACGTTGAACCAACAAGTGCATATCAAAATAGATTTGCAGTCCATCGCCAAAACCATTCAGCCATCCTTGTCCTGCGCCCAAGATGTGATAGTTGGCATTCCGACCATTGGTCAAAGATCTGCCTGTCTGAGCTTGTTCAAGGATCTGCAAAAGGGCTCATCCGGGATTTGAACCCGGGACCTCTCGCACCCTAAGCGAGAATCATACCCCTAGACCAACGAGCCTTATGTCCAAAGTGTTTTTCTTTCTTTCTGCAGCAATGTCAGTGAAGATATCGATTGACGTGTCCACGGTGCTTGGAACGATTGAACATCATGTGAGTGTTTTGTGCTTTACTTGTGAGCATGACAGTCTTCCAAACTCTTGACCATGGTTCAGTTCAAATCTTCTGTAGTTCATCTGCTGTGTCTTTCACATTCTGTCTTCTTCAGTCGCGACTGCTAACTGATGACGAGTTTTTATAAATGAATATAGTGCAAAATGAGATCAAATCGTTTTTTAAGGAGAGATGAAAAAATAAGACTTCAAAAAGAATGGAACTCGTTTATTTTGAGTCAAATGACGCAAAGGTACGTGAATCAAAGTAAATTAATGTTGAAAATACCCATTCAAATAGATCAGTGTTCAACGAGAGAGATTGAGACTCAGCGTTTCCGTCTCCATCCTCCACAACTGCTTATGTTACCCCTCCATATCTGCAGTGAAAGATGGTGGACCGAGATCGTTTTTTGTCAAACTACGAGACATACCTATAATCGGTCTTCTCACTAAAACATCTCTAGCTTCCGAACCGTTTGACCTGCAATTTCGTATGACCACTCTCTGGAAAGGGGAGAGCCTCACGAACACGGTGGTATTCTCGATTTTTCTCTACATACCCCACAAGTGTCAGGAGACTCCTCTGAAGTCAGAACAGTCTATGTGCCAACTTCTGTTTGTAGAATCCAAAATCTTTGGGCTTCAAAGTAATGTGACCCCACTTGTCGCAATGTTCTCCGTTTTGCCCTACGTTCCCCACAAGTGTCACGGCCTAATTTGAAGGTAACCTGTACTGATTAAAATGATAGATGTTTTAACCAGGGACCTCTCGCAACCTAAGCAATAATCATACACCTAAACCAACGATCCTTTTGGTCAAAGAATGATCAATTTCCACAAAAATGACGGTCAAGATATGAGTCGATGTCTCCATGTTGCTAATGACTAGCACATAGCATTGGTGGTATAGTGGTGAGCATAGCTGCCTTCCAAGCAGTTGACCTGGGTTCGATTCCCGGCCAATGCAGAGCATGAAAAATTCACTAGTTTTAGGCCCTGGATGTCATTTCAAGTGTATTACATTTGAATCATTATCGTTGTTCGTGGCAGTTAGAATTGCTCCTACATTCTTCAGTTTATCTAAAATAATAAATGTTGTGCGACGTTGAACCAACAAGTGCATATCAAAATAGATTTGCAGTCCATCGCCAAAACCATTCAGCCATCCTTGTCCTGCGCCCAAGATGTGATAGTTGGCATTCCGACCATTGGTCAAAGATCTGCCTGTCTGAGCTTGTTCAAGGATCTGCAAAAGGGCTCATCCGGGATTTGAACCCGGGACCTCTCGCACCCTAAGCGAGAATCATACCCCTAGACCAACGAGCCTTATGTCCAAAGTGTTTTTCTTTCTTTCTGCAGCAATGTCAGTGAAGATATCGATTGACGTGTCCACGGTGCTTGGAACGATTGAACATCATGTGAGTGTTTTGTGCTTTACTTGTGAGCATGACAGTCTTCCAAACTCTTGACCATGGTTCAGTTCAAATCTTCTGTAGTTCATCTGCTGTGTCTTTCACATTCTGTCTTCTTCAGTCGCGACTGCTAACTGATGACGAGTTTTTATAAATGAATATAGTGCAAAATGAGATCAAATCGTTTTTTAAGGAGAGATGAAAAAATAAGACTTCAAAAAGAATGGAACTCGTTTATTTTGAGTCAAATGACGCAAAGGTACGTGAATCAAAGTAAATTAATGTTGAAAATACCCATTCAAATAGATCAGTGTTCAACGAGAGAGATTGAGACTCAGCGTTTCCGTCTCCATCCTCCACAACTGCTTATGTTACCCCTCCATATCTGCAGTGAAAGATGGTGGACCGAGATCGTTTTTTGTCAAACTACGAGACATACCTATAATCGGTCTTCTCACTAAAACATCTCTAGCTTCCGAACCGTTTGACCTGCAATTTCGTATGACCACTCTCTGGAAAGGGGAGAGCCTCACGAACACGGTGGTATTCTCGATTTTTCTCTACATACCCCACAAGTGTCAGGAGACTCCTCTGAAGTCAGAACAGTCTATGTGCCAACTTCTGTTTGTAGAATCCAAAATCTTTGGGCTTCAAAGTAATGTGACCCCACTTGTCGCAATGTTCTCCGTTTTGCCCTACGTTCCCCACAAGTGTCACGGCCTAATTTGAAGGTAACCTGTACTGATTAAAATGATAGATGTTTTAACCAGGGACCTCTCGCAACCTAAGCAATAATCATACACCTAAACCAACGATCCTTTTGGTCAAAGAATGATCAATTTCCACAAAAATGACGGTCAAGATATGAGTCGATGTCTCCATGTTGCTAATGACTAGCACATAGCATTGGTGGTATAGTGGTGAGCATAGCTGCCTTCCAAGCAGTTGACCTGGGTTCGATTCCCGGCCAATGCAGAGCATGAAAAATTCACTAGTTTTAGGCCCTGGATGTCATTTCAAGTGTATTACATTTGAATCATTATCGTTGTTCGTGGCAGTTAGAATTGCTCCTACATTCTTCAGTTTATCTAAATTAATAAATGTTGTGCTACGTTGAACCAACAAGTGCATATCAAAATAGATTTGCAGTCCATCGCCAAAACCATTCAGCCATCCTTGTCCTGCGCCCAAGATGTGATAGTTGGCATTCCGACCATTGGTCAAAGATCTGCCTGTCTGAGCTTGTTCAAGGATCTGCAAAAGGGCTCATCCGGGATTTGAACCCGGGACCTCTCGCACCCTAAGCGAGAATCATACCCCTAGACCAACGAGCCTTATGTCCAAAGTGTTTTTCTTTCTTTCTGCAGCAATGTCAGTGAAGATATCGATTGACGTGTCCACGGTGCTTGGAACGATTGAACATCATGTGAGTGTTTTGTGCTTTACTTGTGAGCATGACAGTCTTCCAAACTCTTGACCATGGTTCAGTTCAAATCTTCTGTAGTTCATCTGCTGTGTCTTTCACATTCTGTCTTCTTCAGTCGCGACTGCTAACTGATGACGAGTTTTTATAAATGAATATAGTGCAAAATGAGATCAAATCGTTTTTTAAGGAGAGATGAAAAAATAAGACTTCAAAAAGAATGGAACTCGTTTATTTTGAGTCAAATGACGCAAAGGTACGTGAATCAAAGTAAATTAATGTTGAAAATACCCATTCAAATAGATCAGTGTTCAACGAGAGAGATTGAGACTCAGCGTTTCCGTCTCCATCCTCCACAACTGCTTATGTTACCCCTCCATATCTGCAGTGAAAGATGGTGGACCGAGATCGTTTTTGTCAAACTACGAGACATACCTATAATCGGTCTTCTCACTAAAACATCTCTAGCTTCCGAACCGTTTGACCTGCAATTTCGTATGACCACTCTCTGGAAAGGGGAGAGCCTCACGAACACGGTGGTATTCTCGATTTTTCTCTACATACCCCACAAGTGTCAGGAGACTCCTCTGAAGTCAGAACAGTCTATGTGCCAACTTCTGTTTGTAGAATCCAAAATCTTTGGGCTTCAAAGTAATGTGACCCCACTTGTCGCAATGTTCTCCGTTTTGCCCTACGTTCCCCACAAGTGTCACGGCCTAATTTGAAGGTAACCTGTACTGATTAAAATGATAGATGTTTTAACCAGGGACCTCTCGCAACCTAAGCAATAATCATACACCTAAACCAACGATCCTTTTGGTCAAAGAATGATCAATTTCCACAAAAATGACGGTCAAGATATGAGTCGATGTCTCCATGTTGCTAATGACTAGCACATAGCATTGGTGGTATAGTGGTGAGCATAGCTGCCTTCCAAGCAGTTGACCTGGGTTTGATTCCCGGCCAATGCAGAGCATGAAAAATTCACTAGTTTTAGGCCCTGGATGTCATTTCAAGTGTATTACATTTGAATCATTATCGTTGTTCGTGGCAGTTAGAATTGCTCCTACATTCTTCAGTTTATCTAAATTAATAAATGTTGTGCTACGTTGAACCAACAAGTGCATATCAAAATAGATTTGCAGTCCATCGCCAAAACCATTCAGCCATCCTTGTCCTGCGCCCAAGATGTGATAGTTGGCATTCCGACCATTGGTCAAAGATCTGCCTGTCTGAGCTTGTTCAAGGATCTGCAAAAGGGCTCATCCGGGATTTGAACCCGGGACCTCTCGCACCCTAAGCGAGAATCATACCCCTAGACCAACGAGCCTTATGTCCAAAGTGTTTTTCTTTCTTTCTGCAGCAATGTCAGTGAAGATATCGATTGACGTGTCCACGGTGCTTGGAACGATTGAACATCATGTGAGTGTTTTGTGCTTTACTTGTGAGCATGACAGTCTTCCAAACTCTTGACCATGGTTCAGTTCAAATCTTCTGTAGTTCATCTGCTGTGTCTTTCACATTCTGTCTTCTTCAGTCGCGACTGCTAACTGATGACGAGTTTTTATAAATGAATATAGTGCAAAATGAGATCAAATCGTTTTTTAAGGAGAGATGAAAAAATAAGACTTCAAAAAGAATGGAACTCGTTTATTTTGAGTCAAATGACGCAAAGGTACGTGAATCAAAGTAAATTAATGTTGAAAATACCCATTCAAATAGATCAGTGTTCAACGAGAGAGATTGAGACTCAGCGTTTCCGTCTCCATCCTCCACAACTGCTTATGTTACCCCTCCATATCTGCAGTGAAAGATGGTGGACCGAGATCGTTTTTGTCAAACTACGAGACATACCTATAATCGGTCTTCTCACTAAAACATCTCTAGCTTCCGAACCGTTTGACCTGCAATTTCGTATGACCACTCTCTGGAAAGGGGAGAGCCTCACGAACACGGTGGTATTCTCGATTTTTCTCTACATACCCCACAAGTGTCAGGAGACTCCTCTGAAGTCAGAACAGTCTATGTGCCAACTTCTGTTTGTAGAATCCAAAATCTTTGGGCTTCAAAGTAATGTGACCCCACTTGTCGCAATGTTCTCCGTTTTGCCCTACGTTCCCCACAAGTGTCACGGCCTAATTTGAAGGTAACCTGTACTGATTAAAATGATAGATGTTTTAACCAGGGACCTCTCGCAACCTAAGCAATAATCATACACCTAAACCAACGATCCTTTTGGTCAAAGAATGATCAATTTCCACAAAAATGACGGTCAAGATATGAGTCGATGTCTCCATGTTGCTAATGACTAGCACATAGCATTGGTGGTATAGTGGTGAGCATAGCTGCCTTCCAAGCAGTTGACCTGGGTTCGATTCCCGGCCAATGCAGAGCATGAAAAATTCACTAGTTTTAGGCCCTGGATGTCATTTCAAGTGTATTACATTTGAATCATTATCGTTGTTCGTGGCAGTTAGAATTGCTCCTACATTCTTCAGTTTATCTAAAATAATAAATGTTGACGTTGAACCAACAAGTGCATATCAAAATAGATTTGCAGTCCATCGCCAAAACCATTCAGCCATCCTTGTCCTGCGCCCAAGATGTGATAGTTGGCATTCCGACCATTGGTCAAAGATCTGCCTGTCTGAGCTTGTTCAAGGATCTGCAAAGGGCTCATCCGGGATTTGAACCCGGGACCTCTCGCACCCTAAGCGAGAATCATACCCCTAGACCAACGAGCCTTATGTCCAAAGTGTTTTTCTTTCTTTCTGCAGCAATGTCAGTGAAGATATCGATTGACGTGTCCACGGTGCTTGGAACGATTGAACATCATGTGAGTGTTTTGTGCTTTACTTGTGAGCATGACAGTCTTCCAAACTCTTGACCATGGTTCAGTTCAAATCTTCTGTAGTTCATCTGCTGTGTCTTTCACATTCTGTCTTCTTCAGTCGCGACTGCTAACTGATGACGAGTTTTTATAAATGAATATAGTGCAAAATGAGATCAAATCGTTTTTTAAGGAGAGATGAAAAAATAAGACTTCAAAAAGAATGGAACTCGTTTATTTTGAGTCAAATGACGCAAAGGTACGTGAATCAAAGTAAATTAATGTTGAAAATACCCATTCAAATAGATCAGTGTTCAACGAGAGAGATTGAGACTCAGCGTTTCCGTCTCCATCCTCCACAACTGCTTATGTTACCCCTCCATATCTGCAGTGAAAGATGGTGGACCGAGATCGTTTTTTGTCAAACTACGAGACATACCTATAATCGGTCTTCTCACTAAAACATCTCTAGCTTCCGAACCGTTTGACCTGCAATTTCGTATGACCACTCTCTGGAAAGGGGAGAGCCTCACGAACACGGTGGTATTCTCGATTTTTCTCTACATACCCCACAAGTGTCAGGAGACTCCTCTGAAGTCAGAACAGTCTATGTGCCAACTTCTGTTTGTAGAATCCAAAATCTTTGGGCTTCAAAGTAATGTGACCCCACTTGTCGCAATGTTCTCCGTTTTGCCCTACGTTCCCCACAAGTGTCACGGCCTAATTTGAAGGTAACCTGTACTGATTAAAATGATAGATGTTTTAACCAGGGACCTCTCGCAACCTAAGCAATAATCATACACCTAAACCAACGATCCTTTTGGTCAAAGAATGATCAATTTCCACAAAAATGACGGTCAAGATATGAGTCGATGTCTCCATGTTGCTAATGACTAGCACATAGCATTGGTGGTATAGTGGTGAGCATAGCTGCCTTCCAAGCAGTTGACCTGGGTTCGATTCCCGGCCAATGCAGAGCATGAAAAATTCACTAGTTTTAGGCCCTGGATGTCATTTCAAGTGTATTACATTTGAATCATTATCGTTGTTCGTGGCAGTTAGAATTGCTCCTACATTCTTCAGTTTATCTAAAATAATAAATGTTGTGCGACGTTGAACCAACAAGTGCATATCAAAATAGATTTGCAGTCCATCGCCAAAACCATTCAGCCATCCTTGTCCTGCGCCCAAGAGGTGATAGTTGGCATTCCGACCATTGGTCAAAGATCTGCCTGTCTGAGCTTGTTCAAGGATCTGCAAAAGGGCTCATCCGGGATTTGAACCCGGGACCTCTCTCGCACCCTAAGCGAGAATCATACCCCTAGACCAACGAGCCTTATGTCCAAAGTGTTTTTCTTTCTTTCTGCAGCAATGTCAGTGAAGATATCGATTGACGTGTCCACGGTGCTTGGAACGATTGAACATCATGTGAGTGTTTTGTGCTTTACTTGTGAGCATGACAGTCTTCCAAACTCTTGACCATGGTTCAGTTCAAATCTTCTGTAGTTCATCTGCTGTGTCTTTCACATTCTGTCTTCTTCAGTCGCGACTGCTAACTGATGACGAGTTTTTATAAATGAATATAGTGCAAAATGAGATCAAATCGTTTTTTAAGGAGAGATGAAAAATAAGACTTCAAAAAGAATGGAACTCGTTTATTTTGAGTCAAATGACGCAAAGGTACGTGAATCAAAGTAAATTAATGTTGAAAATACCCATTCAAATAGATCAGTGTTCAACGAGAGAGATTGAGACTCAGCGTTTCCGTCTCCATCCTCCACAACTGCTTATGTTACCCCTCCATATCTGCAGTGAAAGATGGTGGACCGAGATCGTTTTTTGTCAAACTACGAGACATACCTATAATCGGTCTTCTCACTAAAACATCTCTAGCTTCCGAACCGTTTGACCTGCAATTTCGTATGACCACTCTCTGGAAAGGGGAGAGCCTCACGAACACGGTGGTATTCTCGATTTTTCTCTACATACCCCACAAGTGTCAGGAGACTCCTCTGAAGTCAGAACAGTCTATGTGCCAACTTCTGTTTGTAGAATCCAAAATCTTTGGGCTTCAAAGTAATGTGACCCCACTTGTCGCAATGTTCTCCGTTTTGCCCTACGTTCCCCACAAGTGTCACGGCCTAATTTGAAGGTAACCTGTACTGATTAAAATGATAGATGTTTTAACCAGGGACCTCTCGCAACCTAAGCAATAATCATACACCTAAACCAACGATCCTTTTGGTCAAAGAATGATCAATTTCCACAAAAATGACGGTCAAGATATGAGTCGATGTCTCCATGTTGCTAATGACAACTAATAGCATTGGTGGTATAGTGGTGAGCATAGCTGCCTTCCAAGCAGTTGACCTGGGTTCGATTCCCGGCCAATGCAGAGCATGAAAAATTCACTAGTTTTAGGCCCTGGATGTCATTTCAAGTGTATTACATTTGAATCATTATCGTTGTTCGTGGCAGTTAGAATTGCTCCTACATTCTTCAGTTTATCTAAAATAATAAATGTTGTGCGACGTTGAACCAACAAGTGCATATCAAAATAGATTTGCAGTCCATCGCCAAAACCATTCAGCCATCCTTGTCCTGCGCCCAAGATGTGATAGTTGGCATTCCGACCATTGGTCAAAGATCTGCCTGTCTGAGCTTGTTCAAGGATCTGCAAAAGGGCTCATCCGGGATTTGAACCCGGGACCTCTCGCACCCTAAGCGAGAATCATACCCCTAGACCAACGAGCCTTATGTCCAAAGTGTTTTTCTTTCTTTCTGCAGCAATGTCAGTGAAGATATCGATTGACGTGTCCACGGTGCTTGGAACGATTGAACATCATGTGAGTGTTTTGTGCTTTACTTGTGAGCATGACAGTCTTCCAAACTCTTGACCATGGTTCAGTTCAAATCTTCTGTAGTTCATCTGCTGTGTCTTTCACATTCTGTCTTCTTCAGTCGCGACTGCTAACTGATGACGAGTTTTTATAAATGAATATAGTGCAAAATGAGATCAAATCGTTTTTTAAGGAGAGATGAAAAAATAAGACTTCAAAAAGAATGGAACTCGTTTATTTTGAGTCAAATGACGCAAAGGTACGTGAATCAAAGTAAATTAATGTTGAAAATACCCATTCAAATAGATCAGTGTTCAACGAGAGAGATTGAGACTCAGCGTTTCCGTCTCCATCCTCCACAACTGCTTATGTTACCCCTCCATATCTGCAGTGAAAGATGGTGGACCGAGATCGTTTTTTGTCAAACTACGAGACATACCTATAATCGGTCTTCTCACTAAAACATCTCTAGCTTCCGAACCGTTTGACCTGCAATTTCGTATGACCACTCTCTGGAAAGGGGAGAGCCTCACGAACACGGTGGTATTCTCGATTTTTCTCTACATACCCCACAAGTGTCAGGAGACTCCTCTGAAGTCAGAACAGTCTATGTGCCAACTTCTGTTTGTAGAATCCAAAATCTTTGGGCTTCAAAGTAATGTGACCCCACTTGTCGCAATGTTCTCCGTTTTGCCCTACGTTCCCCACAAGTGTCACGGCCTAATTTGAAGGTAACCTGTACTGATTAAAATGATAGATGTTTTAACCAGGGACCTCTCGCAACCTAAGCAATAATCATACACCTAAACCAACGATCCTTTTGGTCAAAGAATGATCAATTTCCACAAAAATGACGGTCAAGATATGAGTCGATGTCTCCATGTTGCTAATGACTAGCACATAGCATTGGTGGTATAGTGGTGAGCATAGCTGCCTTCCAAGCAGTTGACCTGGGTTCGATTCCCGGCCAATGCAGAGCATGAAAAATTCACTAGTTTTAGGCCCTGGATGTCATTTCAAGTGTATTACATTTGAATCATTATCGTTGTTCGTGGCAGTTAGAATTGCTCCTACATTCTTCAGTTTATCTAAAATAATAAATGTTGTGCGACGTTGAACCAACAAGTGCATATCAAAATAGATTTGCAGTCCATCGCCAAAACCATTCAGCCATCCTTGTCCTGCGCCCAAGATGTGATAGTTGGCATTCCGACCATTGGTCAAAGATCTGCCTGTCTGAGCTTGTTCAAGGATCTGCAAAAGGGCTCATCCGGGATTTGAACCCGGGACCTCTCGCACCCTAAGCGAGAATCATACCCCTAGACCAACGAGCCTTATGTCCAAAGTGTTTTTCTTTCTTTCTGCAGCAATGTCAGTGAAGATATCGATTGACGTGTCCACGGTGCTTGGAACGATTGAACATCATGTGAGTGTTTTGTGCTTTACTTGTGAGCATGACAGTCTTCCAAACTCTTGACCATGGTTCAGTTCAAATCTTCTGTAGTTCATCTGCTGTGTCTTTCACATTCTGTCTTCTTCAGTCGCGACTGCTAACTGATGACGAGTTTTTATAAATGAATATAGTGCAAAATGAGATCAAATCGTTTTTTAAGGAGAGATGAAAAAATAAGACTTCAAAAAGAATGGAACTCGTTTATTTTGAGTCAAATGACGCAAAGGTACGTGAATCAAAGTAAATTAATGTTGAAAATACCCATTCAAATAGATCAGTGTTCAACGAGAGAGATTGAGACTCAGCGTTTCCGTCTCCATCCTCCACAACTGCTTATGTTACCCCTCCATATCTGCAGTGAAAGATGGTGGACCGAGATCGTTTTTTGTCAAACTACGAGACATACCTATAATCGGTCTTCTCACTAAAACATCTCTAGCTTCCGAACCGTTTGACCTGCAATTTCGTATGACCACTCTCTGGAAAGGGGAGAGCCTCACGAACACGGTGGTATTCTCGATTTTTCTCTACATACCCCACAAGTGTCAGGAGACTCCTCTGAAGTCAGAACAGTCTATGTGCCAACTTCTGTTTGTAGAATCCAAAATCTTTGGGCTTCAAAGTAATGTGACCCCACTTGTCGCAATGTTCTCCGTTTTGCCCTACGTTCCCCACAAGTGTCACGGCCTAATTTGAAGGTAACCTGTACTGATTAAAATGATAGATGTTTTAACCAGGGACCTCTCGCAACCTAAGCAATAATCATACACCTAAACCAACGATCCTTTTGGTCAAAGAATGATCAATTTCCACAAAAATGACGGTCAAGATATGAGTCGATGTCTCCATGTTGCTAATGACTAGCACATAGCATTGGTGGTATAGTGGTGAGCATAGCTGCCTTCCAAGCAGTTGACCTGGGTTCGATTCCCGGCCAATGCAGAGCATGAAAAATTCACTAGTTTTAGGCCCTGGATGTCATTTCAAGTGTATTACATTTGAATCATTATCGTTGTTCGTGGCAGTTAGAATTGCTCCTATTCTTCAGTTTATCTAAAATAATAAATGTTGTGCGACGTTGAACCAACAAGTGCATATCAAAATAGATTTGCAGTCCATCGCCAAAACCATTCAGCCATCCTTGTCCTGCGCCCAAGATGTGATAGTTGGCATTCCGACCATTGGTCAAAGATCTGCCTGTCTGAGCTTGTTCAAGGATCTGCAAAAGGGCTCATCCGGGATTTGAACCCGGGACCTCTCGCACCCTAAGCGAGAATCATACCCCTAGACCAACGAGCCTTATGTCCAAAGTGTTTTTCTTTCTTTCTGCAGCAATGTCAGTGAAGATATCGATTGACGTGTCCACGGTGCTTGGAACGATTGAACATCATGTGAGTGTTTTGTGCTTTACTTGTGAGCATGACAGTCTTCCAAACTCTTGACCATGGTTCAGTTCAAATCTTCTGTAGTTCATCTGCTGTGTCTTTCACATTCTGTCTTCTTCAGTCGCGACTGCTAACTGATGACGAGTTTTTATAAATGAATATAGTGCAAAATGAGATCAAATCGTTTTTTAAGGAGAGATGAAAAAATAAGACTTCAAAAAGAATGGAACTCGTTTATTTTGAGTCAAATGACGCAAAGGTACGTGAATCAAAGTAAATTAATGTTGAAAATACCCATTCAAATAGATCAGTGTTCAACGAGAGAGATTGAGACTCAGCGTTTCCGTCTCCATCCTCCACAACTGCTTATGTTACCCCTCCATATCTGCAGTGAAAGATGGTGGACCGAGATCGTTTTTTGTCAAACTACGAGACATACCTATAATCGGTCTTCTCACTAAAACATCTCTAGCTTCCGAACCGTTTGACCTGCAATTTCGTATGACCACTCTCTGGAAAGGGGAGAGCCTCACGAACACGGTGGTATTCTCGATTTTTCTCTACATACCCCACAAGTGTCAGGAGACTCCTCTGAAGTCAGAACAGTCTATGTGCCAACTTCTGTTTGTAGAATCCAAAATCTTTGGGCTTCAAAGTAATGTGACCCCACTTGTCGCAATGTTCTCCGTTTTGCCCTACGTTCCCCACAAGTGTCACGGCCTAATTTGAAGGTAACCTGTACTGATTAAAATGATAGATGTTTTAACCAGGGACCTCTCGCAACCTAAGCAATAATCATACACCTAAACCAACGATCCTTTTGGTCAAAGAATGATCAATTTCCACAAAAATGACGGTCAAGATATGAGTCGATGTCTCCATGTTGCTAATGACTAGCACATAGCATTGGTGGTATAGTGGTGAGCATAGCTGCCTTCCAAGCAGTTGACCTGGGTTCGATTCCCGGCCAATGCAGAGCATGAAAAATTCACTAGTTTTAGGCCCTGGATGTCATTTCAAGTGTATTACATTTGAATCATTATCGTTGTTCGTGGCAGTTAGAATTGCTCCTACATTCTTCAGTTTATCTAAAATAATAAATGTTGTGCGACGTTGAACCAACAAGTGCATATCAAAATAGATTTGCAGTCCATCGCCAAAACCATTCAGCCATCCTTGTCCTGCGCCCAAGAGGTGATAGTTGGCATTCCGACCATTGGTCAAAGATCTGCCTGTCTGAGCTTGTTCAAGGATCTGCAAAAGGGCTCATCCGGGATTTGAACCCGGGACCTCTCGCACCCTAAGCGAGAATCATACCCCTAGACCAACGAGCCTTATGTCCAAAGTGTTTTTCTTTCTTTCTGCAGCAATGTCAGTGAAGATATCGATTGACGTGTCCACGGTGCTTGGAACGATTGAACATCATGTGAGTGTTTTGTGCTTTACTTGTGAGCATGACAGTCTTCCAAACTCTTGACCATGGTTCAGTTCAAATCTTCTGTAGTTCATCTGCTGTGTCTTTCACATTCTGTCTTCTTCAGTCGCGACTGCTAACTGATGACGAGTTTTTATAAATGAATATAGTGCAAAATGAGATCAAATCGTTTTTTAAGGAGAGATGAAAAAATAAGACTTCAAAAAGAATGGAACTCGTTTATTTTGAGTCAAATGACGCAAAGGTACGTGAATCAAAGTAAATTAATGTTGAAAATACCCATTCAAATAGATCAGTGTTCAACGAGAGAGATTGAGACTCAGCGTTTCCGTCTCCATCCTCCACAACTGCTTATGTTACCCCTCCATATCTGCAGTGAAAGATGGTGGACCGAGATCGTTTTTTGTCAAACTACGAGACATACCTATAATCGGTCTTCTCACTAAAACATCTCTAGCTTCCGAACCGTTTGACCTGCAATTTCGTATGACCACTCTCTGGAAAGGGGAGAGCCTCACGAACACGGTGGTATTCTCGATTTTTCTCTACATACCCCACAAGTGTCAGGAGACTCCTCTGAAGTCAGAACAGTCTATGTGCCAACTTCTGTTTGTAGAATCCAAAATCTTTGGGCTTCAAAGTAATGTGACCCCACTTGTCGCAATGTTCTCCGTTTTGCCCTACGTTCCCCACAAGTGTCACGGCCTAATTTGAAGGTAACCTGTACTGATTAAAATGATAGATGTTTTAACCAGGGACCTCTCGCAACCTAAGCAATAATCATACACCTAAACCAACGATCCTTTTGGTCAAAGAATGATCAATTTCCACAAAAATGACGGTCAAGATATGAGTCGATGTCTCCATGTTGCTAATGACTAGCACATAGCATTGGTGGTATAGTGGTGAGCATAGCTGCCTTCCAAGCAGTTGACCTGGGTTCGATTCCCGGCCAATGCAGAGCATGAAAAATTCACTAGTTTTAGGCCCTGGATGTCATTTCAAGTGTATTACATTTGAATCATTATCGTTGTTCGTGGCAGTTAGAATTGCTCCTACATTCTTCAGTTTATCTAAAATAATAAATGTTGACGTTGAACCAACAAGTGCATATCAAAATAGATTTGCAGTCCATCGCCAAAACCATTCAGCCATCCTTGTCCTGCGCCCAAGATGTGATAGTTGGCATTCCGACCATTGGTCAAAGATCTGCCTGTCTGAGCTTGTTCAAGGATCTGCAAAGGGCTCATCCGGGATTTGAACCCGGGACCTCTCGCACCCTAAGCGAGAATCATACCCCTAGACCAACGAGCCTTATGTCCAAAGTGTTTTTCTTTCTTTCTGCAGCAATGTCAGTGAAGATATCGATTGACGTGTCCACGGTGCTTGGAACGATTGAACATCATGTGAGTGTTTTGTGCTTTACTTGTGAGCATGACAGTCTTCCAAACTCTTGACCATGGTTCAGTTCAAATCTTCTGTAGTTCATCTGCTGTGTCTTTCACATTCTGTCTTCTTCAGTCGCGACTGCTAACTGATGACGAGTTTTTATAAATGAATATAGTGCAAAATGAGATCAAATCGTTTTTTAAGGAGAGATGAAAAAATAAGACTTCAAAAAGAATGGAACTCGTTTATTTTGAGTCAAATGACGCAAAGGTACGTGAATCAAAGTAAATTAATGTTGAAAATACCCATTCAAATAGATCAGTGTTCAACGAGAGAGATTGAGACTCAGCGTTTCCGTCTCCATCCTCCACAACTGCTTATGTTACCCCTCCATATCTGCAGTGAAAGATGGTGGACCGAGATCGTTTTTTGTCAAACTACGAGACATACCTATAATCGGTCTTCTCACTAAAACATCTCTAGCTTCCGAACCGTTTGACCTGCAATTTCGTATGACCACTCTCTGGAAAGGGGAGAGCCTCACGAACACGGTGGTATTCTCGATTTTTCTCTACATACCCCACAAGTGTCAGGAGACTCCTCTGAAGTCAGAACAGTCTATGTGCCAACTTCTGTTTGTAGAATCCAAAATCTTTGGGCTTCAAAGTAATGTGACCCCACTTGTCGCAATGTTCTCCGTTTTGCCCTACGTTCCCCACAAGTGTCACGGCCTAATTTGAAGGTAACCTGTACTGATTAAAATGATAGATGTTTTAACCAGGGACCTCTCGCAACCTAAGCAATAATCATACACCTAAACCAACGATCCTTTTGGTCAAAGAATGATCAATTTCCACAAAAATGACGGTCAAGATATGAGTCGATGTCTCCATGTTGCTAATGACTAGCACATAGCATTGGTGGTATAGTGGTGAGCATAGCTGCCTTCCAAGCAGTTGACCTGGGTTCGATTCCCGGCCAATGCAGAGCATGAAAAATTCACTAGTTTTAGGCCCTGGATGTCATTTCAAGTGTATTACATTTGAATCATTATCGTTGTTCGTGGCAGTTAGAATTGCTCCTACATTCTTCAGTTTATCTAAATTAATAAATGTTGTGCTACGTTGAACCAACAAGTGCATATCAAAATAGATTTGCAGTCCATCGCCAAAACCATTCAGCCATCCTTGTCCTGCGCCCAAGATGTGATAGTTGGCATTCCGACCATTGGTCAAAGATCTGCCTGTCTGAGCTTGTTCAAGGATCTGCAAAAGGGCTCATCCGGGATTTGAACCCGGGACCTCTCGCACCCTAAGCGAGAATCATACCCCTAGACCAACGAGCCTTATGTCCAAAGTGTTTTTCTTTCTTTCTGCAGCAATGTCAGTGAAGATATCGATTGACGTGTCCACGGTGCTTGGAACGATTGAACATCATGTGAGTGTTTTGTGCTTTACTTGTGAGCATGACAGTCTTCCAAACTCTTGACCATGGTTCAGTTCAAATCTTCTGTAGTTCATCTGCTGTGTCTTTCACATTCTGTCTTCTTCAGTCGCGACTGCTAACTGATGACGAGTTTTTATAAATGAATATAGTGCAAAATGAGATCAAATCGTTTTTTAAGGAGAGATGAAAAAATAAGACTTCAAAAAGAATGGAACTCGTTTATTTTGAGTCAAATGACGCAAAGGTACGTGAATCAAAGTAAATTAATGTTGAAAATACCCATTCAAATAGATCAGTGTTCAACGAGAGAGATTGAGACTCAGCGTTTCCGTCTCCATCCTCCACAACTGCTTATGTTACCCCTCCATATCTGCAGTGAAAGATGGTGGACCGAGATCGTTTTTGTCAAACTACGAGACATACCTATAATCGGTCTTCTCACTAAAACATCTCTAGCTTCCGAACCGTTTGACCTGCAATTTCGTATGACCACTCTCTGGAAAGGGGAGAGCCTCACGAACACGGTGGTATTCTCGATTTTTCTCTACATACCCCACAAGTGTCAGGAGACTCCTCTGAAGTCAGAACAGTCTATGTGCCAACTTCTGTTTGTAGAATCCAAAATCTTTGGGCTTCAAAGTAATGTGACCCCACTTGTCGCAATGTTCTCCGTTTTGCCCTACGTTCCCCACAAGTGTCACGGCCTAATTTGAAGGTAACCTGTACTGATTAAAATGATAGATGTTTTAACCAGGGACCTCTCGCAACCTAAGCAATAATCATACACCTAAACCAACGATCCTTTTGGTCAAAGAATGATCAATTTCCACAAAAATGACGGTCAAGATATGAGTCGATGTCTCCATGTTGCTAATGACTAGCACATAGCATTGGTGGTATAGTGGTGAGCATAGCTGCCTTCCAAGCAGTTGACCTGGGTTCGATTCCCGGCCAATGCAGAGCATGAAAAATTCACTAGTTTTAGGCCCTGGATGTCATTTCAAGTGTATTACATTTGAATCATTATCGTTGTTCGTGGCAGTTAGAATTGCTCCTACATTCTTCAGTTTATCTAAAATAATAAATGTTGACGTTGAACCAACAAGTGCATATCAAAATAGATTTGCAGTCCATCGCCAAAACCATTCAGCCATCCTTGTCCTGCGCCCAAGATGTGATAGTTGGCATTCCGACCATTGGTCAAAGATCTGCCTGTCTGAGCTTGTTCAAGGATCTGCAAAAGGGCTCATCCGGGATTTGAACCCGGGACCTCTCGCACCCTAAGCGAGAATCATACCCCTAGACCAACGAGCCTTATGTCCAAAGTGTTTTTCTTTCTTTCTGCAGCAATGTCAGTGAAGATATCGATTGACGTGTCCACGGTGCTTGGAACGATTGAACATCATGTGAGTGTTTTGTGCTTTACTTGTGAGCATGACAGTCTTCCAAACTCTTGACCATGGTTCAGTTCAAATCTTCTGTAGTTCATCTGCTGTGTCTTTCACATTCTGTCTTCTTCAGTCGCGACTGCTAACTGATGACGAGTTTTTATAAATGAATATAGTGCAAAATGAGATCAAATCGTTTTTTAAGGAGAGATGAAAAAATAAGACTTCAAAAAGAATGGAACTCGTTTATTTTGAGTCAAATGACGCAAAGGTACGTGAATCAAAGTAAATTAATGTTGAAAATACCCATTCAAATAGATCAGTGTTCAACGAGAGAGATTGAGACTCAGCGTTTCCGTCTCCATCCTCCACAACTGCTTATGTTACCCCTCCATATCTGCAGTGAAAGATGGTGGACCGAGATCGTTTTTTGTCAAACTATGAGACATACCTATAATCGGTCTTCTCACTAAAACATCTCTAGCTTCCGAACCGTTTGACCTGCAATTTCGTATGACCACTCTCTGGAAAGGGGAGAGCCTCACGAACACGGTGGTATTCTCGATTTTTCTCTACATACCCCACAAGTGTCAGGAGACTCCTCTGAAGTCAGAACAGTCTATGTGCCAACTTCTGTTTGTAGAATCCAAAATCTTTGGGCTTCAAAGTAATGTGACCCCACTTGTCGCAATGTTCTCCGTTTTGCCCTACGTTCCCCACAAGTGTCACGGCCTAATTTGAAGGTAACCTGTACTGATTAAAATGATAGATGTTTTAACCAGGGACCTCTCGCAACCTAAGCAATAATCATACACCTAAACCAACGATCCTTTTGGTCAAAGAATGATCAATTTCCACAAAAATGACGGTCAAGATATGAGTCGATGTCTCCATGTTGCTAATGACTAGCACATAGTGGTGAGCATAGCTGCCTTCATAGCAGTTGAAGCCTGGGTTCGATTCCCGGCCAATGCAGAGCATGAAAAATTCACTAGTTTTAGGCCCTGGATGTCATTTCAAGTGTATTACATTTGAATCATTATCGTTGTTCGTGGCAGTTAGAATTGCTCCTACATTCTTCAGTTTATCTAAAATAATAAATGTTGTGCGACGTTGAACCAACAAGTGCATATCAAAATAGATTTGCAGTCCATCGCCAAAACCATTCAGCCATCCTTGTCCTGCGCCCAAGATGTGATAGTTGGCATTCCGACCATTGGTCAAAGATCTGCCTGTCTGAGCTTGTTCAAGGATCTGCAAAGGGCTCATCCGGGATTTGAACCCGGGACCTCTCGCACCCTAAGCGAGAATCATACCCCTAGACCAACGAGCCTTATGTCCAAAGTGTTTTTCTTTCTTTCTGCAGCAATGTCAGTGAAGATATCGATTGACGTGTCCACGGTGCTTGGAACGATTGAACATCATGTGAGTGTTTTGTGCTTTACTTGTGAGCATGACAGTCTTCCAAACTCTTGACCATGGTTCAGTTCAAATCTTCTGTAGTTCATCTGCTGTGTCTTTCACATTCTGTCTTCTTCAGTCGCGACTGCTAACTGATGACGAGTTTTTATAAATGAATATAGTGCAAAATGAGATCAAATCGTTTTTTAAGGAGAGATGAAAAAATAAGACTTCAAAAAGAATGGAACTCGTTTATTTTGAGTCAAATGACGCAAAGGTACGTGAATCAAAGTAAATTAATGTTGAAAATACCCATTCAAATAGATCAGTGTTCAACGAGAGAGATTGAGACTCAGCGTTTCCGTCTCCATCCTCCACAACTGCTTATGTTACCCCTCCATATCTGCAGTGAAAGATGGTGGACCGAGATCGTTTTTTGTCAAACTACGAGACATACCTATAATCGGTCTTCTCACTAAAACATCTCTAGCTTCCGAACCGTTTGACCTGCAATTTCGTATGACCACTCTCTGGAAAGGGGAGAGCCTCACGAACACGGTGGTATTCTCGATTTTTCTCTACATACCCCACAAGTGTCAGGAGACTCCTCTGAAGTCAGAACAGTCTATGTGCCAACTTCTGTTTGTAGAATCCAAAATCTTTGGGCTTCAAAGTAATGTGACCCCACTTGTCGCAATGTTCTCCGTTTTGCCCTACGTTCCCCACAAGTGTCACGGCCTAATTTGAAGGTAACCTGTACTGATTAAAATGATAGATGTTTTAACCAGGGACCTCTCGCAACCTAAGCAATAATCATACACCTAAACCAACGATCCTTTTGGTCAAAGAATGATCAATTTCCACAAAAATGACGGTCAAGATATGAGTCGATGTCTCCATGTTGCTAATGACTAGCACATAGCATTGGTGGTATAGTGGTGAGCATAGCTGCCTTCCAAGCAGTTGACCTGGGTTCGATTCCCGGCCAATGCAGAGCATGAAAAATTCACTAGTTTTAGGCCCTGGATGTCATTTCAAGTGTATTACATTTGAATCATTATCGTTGTTCGTGGCAGTTAGAATTGCTCCTACATTCTTCAGTTTATCTAAAATAATAAATGTTGACGTTGAACCAACAAGTGCATATCAAAATAGATTTGCAGTCCATCGCCAAAACCATTCAGCCATCCTTGTCCTGCGCCCAAGATGTGATAGTTGGCATTCCGACCATTGGTCAAAGATCTGCCTGTCTGAGCTTGTTCAAGGATCTGCAAAAGGGCTCATCCGGGATTTGAACCCGGGACCTCTCGCACCCTAAGCGAGAATCATACCCCTAGACCAACGAGCCTTATGTCCAAAGTGTTTTTCTTTCTTTCTGCAGCAATGTCAGTGAAGATATCGATTGACGTGTCCACGGTGCTTGGAACGATTGAACATCATGTGAGTGTTTTGTGCTTTACTTGTGAGCATGACAGTCTTCCAAACTCTTGACCATGGTTCAGTTCAAATCTTCTGTAGTTCATCTGCTGTGTCTTTCACATTCTGTCTTCTTCAGTCGCGACTGCTAACTGATGACGAGTTTTTATAAATGAATATAGTGCAAAATGAGATCAAATCGTTTTTAAGGAGATTAAGACTTCAAAAAGAATGGAACTCTTTATTTTGAGTCAAATGACGCAAAGGTACGTGAATCAAAGTAAATTAATGTTGAAAATACCCATTCAAATAGATCAGTGTTCAACGAGATTTGAGACTCAGCGTTTCCGTCTCCATCCTCCACAATCTGCTTATGTTACCCCTCCATATCTGCAGTGAAAGATGGTGGACCGAGATCGTTTTTGTCAAACTACGAGACATACCTATAATCGGTCTTCTCACTGCTTCCAACCGTTTGACCTAATTTCGTAAACCATTTGGAAAGTCTTCCCACGAACCTGTTTCTCGATCCTTTCCCCACAAGTGTCAGAGACTCCCTGAAACAGTTCCAACTTTGTGTTGTAGAATCGTTCTCATGACCCCACTTGTAGTGTCACCATTGTGATTGCGTTTCCCACAAGTGTCCTAATTTGAAGTGTAACCTTTGCTGTGATTGATGTTGTCCAGTCTGCAACCTAAGCAAGAATCATACACCTAAACCAACGATGTTTGAGCAAAGTGTTTTCTTTCTTTCTGCAGCAATGTCAGTGAAGATATCGATTGACGTGTCCACGGTGCTTGGAACGATTGAACATCATGTGAGTCTTTGTGGAAACTAAATGAAGTTGACCAGTTATTCCCCTTCAGTCTTCCAAACTCTTGACCATGGTTCAGTTCAAATTCTGTAGTTCATCTGCTGTGTCTTTCACATTCTGTCTTCTTCAAGTCGCGACTGCTAACTGATGACGAGTTTTTATAAATGAATATAGTGCAAAATGAGATCAAATCGTTTTTTAAGGAGAGATGAAAAAATAAGACTTCAAAAAGAATGGAACTCGTTTATTTTGAGTCAAATGACGCAAAGGTACGTGAATCAAAGTAAATTAATGTTGAAAATACCCATTCAAATAGATCAGTGTTCAACGAGAGAGATTGAGACTCAGCGTTTCCGTCTCCATCCTCCACAACTGCTTATGTTACCCCTCCATATCTGCAGTGAAAGATGGTGGACCGAGATCGTTTTTTGTCAAACTACGAGACATACCTATAATCGGTCTTCTCACTAAAACATCTCTAGCTTCCGAACCGTTTGACCTGCAATTTCGTATGACCACTCTCTGGAAAGGGGAGAGCCTCACGAACACGGTGGTATTCTCGATTTTTCTCTACATACCCCACAAGTGTCAGGAGACTCCTCTGAAGTCAGAACAGTCTATGTGCCAACTTCTGTTTGTAGAATCCAAAATCTTTGGGCTTCAAAGTAATGTGACCCCACTTGTCGCAATGTTCTCCGTTTTGCCCTACGTTCCCCACAAGTGTCACGGCCTAATTTGAAGGTAACCTGTACTGATTAAAATGATAGATGTTTTAACCAGGGACCTCTCGCAACCTAAGCAATAATCATACACCTAAACCAACGATCCTTTTGGTCAAAGAATGATCAATTTCCACAAAAATGACGGTCAAGATATGAGTCGATGTCTCCATGTTGCTAATGACTAGCACATAGCATTGGTGGTATAGTGGTGAGCATAGCTGCCTTCCAAGCAGTTGACCTGGGTTCGATTCCCGACCAATGCAGAGCATGAAAAATTCACTAGTTTTAGGCCCTGGATGTCATTTCAAGTGTATTACATTTGAATCATTATCGCGTTGTTCGTGGCAGTTAGAATTGCTCCTACATTCTTCAGTTTATCTAAAATAATAAATGTTGACGTTGAACCAACAAGTGCATATCAAAATAGATTTGCAGTCCATCGCCAAAACCATTCAGCCATCCTTGTCCTGCGCCCAAGATGTGATAGTTGGCATTCCGACCATTGGTCAAAGATCTGCCTGTCTGAGCTTGTTCAAGGATCTGCAAAAGGGCTCATCCGGGATTTGAACCCGGGACCTCTCGCACCCTAAGCGAGAATCATACCCCTAGACCAACGAGCCTTATGTCCAAAGTGTTTTTCTTTCTTTCTGCAGCAATGTCAGTGAAGATATCGATTGACGTGTCCACGGTGCTTGGAACGATTGAACATCATGTGAGTGTTTTGTGCTTTACTTGTGAGCATGACAGTCTTCCAAACTCTTGACCATGGTTCAGTTCAAATCTTCTGTAGTTCATCTGCTGTGTCTTTCACATTCTGTCTTCTTCAGTCGCGACTGCTAACTGATGACGAGTTTTTATAAATGAATATAGTGCAAAATGAGATCAAATCGTTTTTTAAGGAGAGATGAAAAAATAAGACTTCAAAAAGAATGGAACTCGTTTATTTTGAGTCAAATGACGCAAAGGTACGTGAATCAAAGTAAATTAATGTTGAAAATACCCATTCAAATAGATCAGTGTTCAACGAGAGAGATTGAGACTCAGCGTTTCCGTCTCCATCCTCCACAACTGCTTATGTTACCCCTCCATATCTGCAGTGAAAGATGGTGGACCGAGATCGTTTTTTGTCAAACTACGAGACATACCTATAATCGGTCTTCTCACTAAAACATCTCTAGCTTCCGAACCGTTTGACCTGCAATTTCGTATGACCACTCTCTGGAAAGGGGAGAGCCTCACGAACACGGTGGTATTCTCGATTTTTCTCTACATACCCCACAAGTGTCAGGAGACTCCTCTGAAGTCAGAACAGTCTATGTGCCAACTTCTGTTTGTAGAATCCAAAATCTTTGGGCTTCAAAGTAATGTGACCCCACTTGTCGCAATGTTCTCCGTTTTGCCCTACGTTCCCCACAAGTGTCACGGCCTAATTTGAAGGTAACCTGTACTGATTAAAATGATAGATGTTTTAACCAGGGACCTCTCGCAACCTAAGCAATAATCATACACCTAAACCAACGATCCTTTTGGTCAAAGAATGATCAATTTCCACAAAAATGACGGTCAAGATATGAGTCGATGTCTCCATGTTGCTAATGACTAGCACATAGCATTGGTGGTATAGTGGTGAGCATAGCTGCCTTCCAAGCAGTTGACCTGGGTTCGATTCCCGGCCAATGCAGAGCATGAAAAATTCACTAGTTTTAGGCCCTGGATGTCATTTCAAGTGTATTACATTTGAATCATTATCGTTGTTCGTGGCAGTTAGAATTGCTCCTACATTCTTCAGTTTATCTAAAATAATAAATGTTGACGTTGAACCAACAAGTGCATATCAAAATAGATTTGCAGTCCATCGCCAAAACCATTCAGCCATCCTTGTCCTGCGCCCAAGATGTGATAGTTGGCATTCCGACCATTGGTCAAAGATCTGCCTGTCTGAGCTTGTTCAAGGATCTGCAAAAGGGCTCATCCGGGATTTGAACCCGGGACCTCTCGCACCCTAAGCGAGAATCATACCCCTAGACCAACGAGCCTTATGTCCAAAGTGTTTTTCTTTCTTTCTGCAGCAATGTCAGTGAAGATATCGATTGACGTGTCCACGGTGCTTGGAACGATTGAACATCATGTGAGTGTTTTGTGCTTTACTTGTGAGCATGACAGTCTTCCAAACTCTTGACCATGGTTCAGTTCAAATCTTCTGTAGTTCATCTGCTGTGTCTTTCACATTCTGTCTTCTTCAGTCGCGACTGCTAACTGATGACGAGTTTTTATAAATGAATATAGTGCAAAATGAGATCAAATCGTTTTTTAAGGAGAGATGAAAAATAAGACTTCATTATCATGTCTTGTCCCTGTGCTCCCCATTCTATGAAAGGTACGTGAATCAAAGTTTCCCTCTGCTGGTCTTATTTTGAGTTCAAATGACCTCCTTCTATCCCTCTCCAAAGTAAATTAATGTTGAAAATACTCCCTTCAAATAGATCATGTTCAACGAGATCTCTGAGACTTCAGCTGTTTGACCTGCATTCCATCCTCCATCAATTTAGTCTTCCCAAAACCTGTTCCCGATCCTATCTGCCAACTTCTGTGATTAGATGGGGCTTCAAAGATATGACCTTTGTGTTCCGTTTTGTCAACATCTCCCCTAATTTGAAGGGTTCCTTGTTTAATCGGTATTCACCAAAAATATCATCTAGACTGAGCCCTGGTCAAAGTGTTTTTGACTTTCTGCAGATTGTCAGTGAAGATATCGATGGACGTGTCCACGATGCTTGGAACGATTGAACATCATGTGAGTGTTTTGTGCTTTACCGCAAGTGAGCATGACAGTCTTCCAAACTCTTGACCATGGTTCAGTTCAAATCTTCTGTAGTTCATCTGCTGTGTCTTTCACATTCTGTCTTCTTCAAGTCGCTTTAACTGATGACGAGTCTTTATAAATGAATATAGTGCAAAATGAGATCAAATCGTTTTTTAAGGAGAGATTAAAAAATAAGACTTCAAAAAGAATGGAACTCGTTTATTTTGAGTCAAATGACGCAAAGGTACGTGAATCAAAGTAAATTAATGTTGAAAATACCCATTCAAATAGATCAGTGTTCAACGAGAGAGATTGAGACTCAGCGTTTCCGTCTCCATCCTCCACAACTGCTTATGTTACCCCTCCATATCTGCAGTGAAAGATGGTGGACCGAGATCGTTTTTGTCAAACTACGAGACATACCTATAATCGGTCTTCTCACTAAAACATCTCTAGCTTCCGAACCGTTTGACCTGCAATTTCGTATGACCACTCTCTGGAAAGGGGAGAGCCTCACGAACACGGTGGTATTCTCGATTTTTCTCTACATACCCCACAAGTGTCAGGAGACTCCTCTGAAGTCAGAACAGTCTATGTGCCAACTTCTGTTTGTAGAATCCAAAATCTTTGGGCTTCAAAGTAATGTGACCCCACTTGTCGCAATGTTCTCCGTTTTGCCCTACGTTCCCCACAAGTGTCACGGCCTAATTTGAAGGTAACCTGTACTGATTAAAATGATAGATGTTTTAACCAGGGACCTCTCGCAACCTAAGCAATAATCATACACCTAAACCAACGATCCTTTTGGTCAAAGAATGATCAATTTCCACAAAAATGACGGTCAAGATATGAGTCGATGTCTCCATGTTGCTAATGACTAGCACATAGCATTGGTGGTATAGTGGTGAGCATAGCTGCCTTCCAAGCAGTTGACCTGGGTTCGATTCCCGACCAATGCAGAGCATGAAAAATTCACTAGTTTTAGGCCCTGGATGTCATTTCAAGTGTATTACATTTGAATCATTATCGTTGTTCGTGGCAGTTAGAATTGCTCCTACATTCTTCAGTTTATCTAAAATAATAAATGTTGACGTTGAACCAACAAGTGCATATCAAAATAGATTTGCAGTCCATCGCCAAAACCATTCAGCCATCCTTGTCCTGCGCCCAAGATGTGATAGTTGGCATTCCGACCATTGGTCAAAGATCTGCCTGTCTGAGCTTGTTCAAGGATCTGCAAAAGGGCTCATCCGGGATTTGAACCCGGGACCTCTCGCACCCTAAGCGAGAATCATACCCCTAGACCAACGAGCCTTATGTCCAAAGTGTTTTTCTTTCTTTCTGCAGCAATGTCAGTGAAGATATCGATTGACGTGTCCACGGTGCTTGGAACGATTGAACATCATGTGAGTGTTTTGTGCTTTACTTGTGAGCATGACAGTCTTCCAAACTCTTGACCATGGTTCAGTTCAAATCTTCTGTAGTTCATCTGCTGTGTCTTTCACATTCTGTCTTCTTCAGTCGCGACTGCTAACTGATGACGAGTTTTTATAAATGAATATAGTGCAAAATGAGATCAAATCGTTTTTTAAGGAGAGATGAAAAAATAAGACTTCAAAAAGAATGGAACTCGTTTATTTTGAGTCAAATGACGCAAAGGTACGTGAATCAAAGTAAATTAATGTTGAAAATACCCATTCAAATAGATCAGTGTTCAACGAGAGAGATTGAGACTCAGCGTTTCCGTCTCCATCCTCCACAACTGCTTATGTTACCCCTCCATATCTGCAGTGAAAGATGGTGGACCGAGATCGTTTTTTGTCAAACTATGAGACATACCTATAATCGGTCTTCTCACTAAAACATCTCTAGCTTCCGAACCGTTTGACCTGCAATTTCGTATGACCACTCTCTGGAAAGGGGAGAGCCTCACGAACACGGTGGTATTCTCGATTTTCTCTACATACCCCACAAGTGTCAGGAGACTCCTCTGAAGTCAGAACAGTCTATGTGCCAACTTCTGTTTGTAGAATCCAAAATCTTTGGGCTTCAAAGTAATGTGACCCCACTTGTCGCAATGTTCTCCGTTTTGCCCTACGTTCCCCACAAGTGTCACGGCCTAATTTGAAGGTAACCTGTACTGATTAAAATGATAGATGTTTTAACCAGGGACCTCTCGCAACCTAAGCAATAATCATACACCTAAACCAACGATCCTTTTGGTCAAAGAATGATCAATTTCCACAAAAATGACGGTCAAGATATGAGTCGATGTCTCCATGTTGCTAATGACTAGCACATAGCATTGGTGGTATAGTGGTGAGCATAGCTGCCTTCCAAGCAGTTGACCTGGGTTCGATTCCCGGCCAATGCAGAGCATGAAAAATTCACTAGTTTTAGGCCCTGGATGTCATTTCAAGTGTATTACATTTGAATCATTATCGTTGTTCGTGGCAGTTAGAATTGCTCCTACATTCTTCAGTTTATCTAAAATAATAAATGTTGTGACGTTGAACCAACAAGTGCATATCAAAATAGATTTGCAGTCCATCGCCAAAACCATTCAGCCATCCTTGTCCTGCGCCCAAGATGTGATAGTTGGCATTCCGACCATTGGTCAAAGATCTGCCTGTCTGAGCTTGTTCAAGGATCTGCAAAAGGGCTCATCCGGGATTTGAACCCGGGACCTCTCGCACCCTAAGCGAGAATCATACCCCTAGACCAACGAGCCTTATGTCCAAAGTGTTTTTCTTTCTTTCTGCAGCAATGTCAGTGAAGATATCGATTGACGTGTCCACGGTGCTTGGAACGATTGAACATCATGTGAGTGTTTTGTGCTTTACTTGTGAGCATGACAGTCTTCCAAACTCTTGACCATGGTTCAGTTCAAATCTTCTGTAGTTCATCTGCTGTGTCTTTCACATTCTGTCTTCTTCAGTCGCGACTGCTAACTGATGACGAGTTTTTATAAATGAATATAGTGCAAAATGAGATCAAATCGTTTTTTAAGGAGAGATGAAAAAATAAGACTTCAAAAAGAATGGAACTCGTTTATTTTGAGTCAAATGACGCAAAGGTACGTGAATCAAAGTAAATTAATGTTGAAAATACCCATTCAAATAGATCAGTGTTCAACGAGAGAGATTGAGACTCAGCGTTTCCGTCTCCATCCTCCACAACTGCTTATGTTACCCCTCCATATCTGCAGTGAAAGATGGTGGACCGAGATCGTTTTTGTCAAACTACGAGACATACCTATAATCGGTCTTCTCACTAAAACATCTCTAGCTTCCGAACCGTTTGACCTGCAATTTCGTATGACCACTCTCTGGAAAGGGGAGAGCCTCACGAACACGGTGGTATTCTCGATTTTTCTCTACATACCCCACAAGTGTCAGGAGACTCCTCTGAAGTCAGAACAGTCTATGTGCCAACTTCTGTTTGTAGAATCCAAAATCTTTGGGCTTCAAAGTAATGTGACCCCACTTGTCGCAATGTTCTCCGTTTTGCCCTACGTTCCCCACAAGTGTCACGGCCTAATTTGAAGGTAACCTGTACTGATTAAAATGATAGATGTTTTAACCAGGGACCTCTCGCAACCTAAGCAATAATCATACACCTAAACCAACGATCCTTTTGGTCAAAGAATGATCAATTTCCACAAAAATGACGGTCAAGATATGAGTCGATGTCTCCATGTTGCTAATGACTAGCACATAGCATTGGTGGTATAGTGGTGAGCATAGCTGCCTTCCAAGCAGTTGACCTGGGTTCGATTCCCGGCCAATGCAGAGCATGAAAAATTCACTAGTTTTAGGCCCTGGATGTCATTTCAAGTGTATTACATTTGAATCATTATCGTTGTTCGTGGCAGTTAGAATTGCTCCTACATTCTTCAGTTTATCTAAAATAATAAATGTTGACGTTGAACCAACAAGTGCATATCAAAATAGATTTGCAGTCCATCGCCAAAACCATTCAGCCATCCTTGTCCTGCGCCCAAGATGTGATAGTTGGCATTCCGACCATTGGTCAAAGATCTGCCTGTCTGAGCTTGTTCAAGGATCTGCAAAAGGGCTCATCCGGGATTTGAACCCGGGACCTCTCGCACCCTAAGCGAGAATCATACCCCTAGACCAACGAGCCTTATGTCCAAAGTGTTTTTCTTTCTTTCTGCAGCAATGTCAGTGAAGATATCGATTGACGTGTCCACGGTGCTTGGAACGATTGAACATCATGTGAGTGTTTTGTGCTTTACTTGTGAGCATGACAGTCTTCCAAACTCTTGACCATGGTTCAGTTCAAATCTTCTGTAGTTCATCTGCTGTGTCTTTCACATTCTGTCTTCTTCAGTCGCGACTGCTAACTGATGACGAGTTTTTATAAATGAATATAGTGCAAAATGAGATCAAATCGTTTTTTAAGGAGAGATGAAAAAATAAGACTTCAAAAAGAATGGAACTCGTTTATTTTGAGTCAAATGACGCAAAGGTACGTGAATCAAAGTAAATTAATGTTGAAAATACCCATTCAAATAGATCAGTGTTCAACGAGAGAGATTGAGACTCAGCGTTTCCGTCTCCATCCTCCACAACTGCTTATGTTACCCCTCCATATCTGCAGTGAAAGATGGTGGACCGAGATCGTTTTTGTCAAACTACGAGACATACCTATAATCGGTCTTCTCACTAAAACATCTCTAGCTTCCGAACCGTTTGACCTGCAATTTCGTATGACCACTCTCTGGAAAGGGGAGAGCCTCACGAACACGGTGGTATTCTCGATTTTTCTCTACATACCCCACAAGTGTCAGGAGACTCCTCTGAAGTCAGAACAGTCTATGTGCCAACTTCTGTTTGTAGAATCCAAAATCTTTGGGCTTCAAAGTAATGTGACCCCACTTGTCGCAATGTTCTCCGTTTTGCCCTACGTTCCCCACAAGTGTCACGGCCTAATTTGAAGGTAACCTGTACTGATTAAAATGATAGATGTTTTAACCAGGGACCTCTCGCAACCTAAGCAATAATCATACACCTAAACCAACGATCCTTTTGGTCAAAGAATGATCAATTTCCACAAAAATGACGGTCAAGATATGAGTCGATGTCTCCATGTTGCTAATGACTAGCACATAGCATTGGTGGTATAGTGGTGAGCATAGCTGCCTTCCAAGCAGTTGACCTGGGTTCGATTCCCGGCCAATGCAGAGCATGAAAAATTCACTAGTTTTAGGCCCTGGATGTCATTTCAAGTGTATTACATTTGAATCATTATCGTTGTTCGTGGCAGTTAGAATTGCTCCTACATTCTTCAGTTTATCTAAAATAATAAATGTTGACGTTGAACCAACAAGTGCATATCAAAATAGATTTGCAGTCCATCGCCAAAACCATTCAGCCATCCTTGTCCTGCGCCCAAGATGTGATAGTTGGCATTCCGACCATTGGTCAAAGATCTGCCTGTCTGAGCTTGTTCAAGGATCTGCAAAAGGGCTCATCCGGGATTTGAACCCGGGACCTCTCGCACCCTAAGCGAGAATCATACCCCTAGACCAACGAGCCTTATGTCCAAAGTGTTTTTCTTTCTTTCTGCAGCAATGTCAGTGAAGATATCGATTGACGTGTCCACGGTGCTTGGAACGATTGAACATCATGTGAGTGTTTTGTGCTTTACTTGTGAGCATGACAGTCTTCCAAACTCTTGACCATGGTTCAGTTCAAATCTTCTGTAGTTCATCTGCTGTGTCTTTCACATTCTGTCTTCTTCAGTCGCGACTGCTAACTGATGACGAGTTTTTATAAATGAATATAGTGCAAAATGAGATCAAATCGTTTTTTAAGGAGAGATGAAAAAATAAGACTTCAAAAAGAATGGAACTCGTTTATTTTGAGTCAAATGACGCAAAGGTACGTGAATCAAAGTAAATTAATGTTGAAAATACCCATTCAAATAGATCAGTGTTCAACGAGAGAGATTGAGACTCAGCGTTTCCGTCTCCATCCTCCACAACTGCTTATGTTACCCCTCCATATCTGCAGTGAAAGATGGTGGACCGAGATCGTTTTTTGTCAAACTACGAGACATACCTATAATCGGTCTTCTCACTAAAACATCTCTAGCTTCCGAACCGTTTGACCTGCAATTTCGTATGACCACTCTCTGGAAAGGGGAGAGCCTCACGAACACGGTGGTATTCTCGATTTTTCTCTACATACCCCACAAGTGTCAGGAGACTCCTCTGAAGTCAGAACAGTCTATGTGCCAACTTCTGTTTGTAGAATCCAAAATCTTTGGGCTTCAAAGTAATGTGACCCCACTTGTCGCAATGTTCTCCGTTTTGCCCTACGTTCCCCACAAGTGTCACGGCCTAATTTGAAGGTAACCTGTACTGATTAAAATGATAGATGTTTTAACCAGGGACCTCTCGCAACCTAAGCAATAATCATACACCTAAACCAACGATCCTTTTGGTCAAAGAATGATCAATTTCCACAAAAATGACGGTCAAGATATGAGTCGATGTCTCCATGTTGCTAATGACTAGCACATAGCATTGGTGGTATAGTGGTGAGCATAGCTGCCTTCCAAGCAGTTGACCTGGGTTCGATTCCCGGCCAATGCAGAGCATGAAAAATTCACTAGTTTTAGGCCCTGGATGTCATTTCAAGTGTATTACATTTGAATCATTATCGTTGTTCGTGGCAGTTAGAATTGCTCCTACATTCTTCAGTTTATCTAAAATAATAAATGTTGACGTTGAACCAACAAGTGCATATCAAAATAGATTTGCAGTCCATCGCCAAAACCATTCAGCCATCCTTGTCCTGCGCCCAAGATGTGATAGTTGGCATTCCGACCATTGGTCAAAGATCTGCCTGTCTGAGCTTGTTCAAGGATCTGCAAAAGGGCTCATCCGGGATTTGAACCCGGGACCTCTCGCACCCTAAGCGAGAATCATACCCCTAGACCAACGAGCCTTATGTCCAAAGTGTTTTTCTTTCTTTCTGCAGCAATGTCAGTGAAGATATCGATTGACGTGTCCACGGTGCTTGGAACGATTGAACATCATGTGAGTGTTTTGTGCTTTACTTGTGAGCATGACAGTCTTCCAAACTCTTGACCATGGTTCAGTTCAAATCTTCTGTAGTTCATCTGCTGTGTCTTTCACATTCTGTCTTCTTCAGTCGCGACTGCTAACTGATGACGAGTTTTTATAAATGAATATAGTGCAAAATGAGATCAAATCGTTTTTTAAGGAGAGATGAAAAAATAAGACTTCAAAAAGAATGGAACTCGTTTATTTTGAGTCAAATGACGCAAAGGTACGTGAATCAAAGTAAATTAATGTTGAAAATACCCATTCAAATAGATCAGTGTTCAACGAGAGAGATTGAGACTCAGCGTTTCCGTCTCCATCCTCCACAACTGCTTATGTTACCCCTCCATATCTGCAGTGAAAGATGGTGGACCGAGATCGTTTTTTGTCAAACTACGAGACATACCTATAATCGGTCTTCTCACTAAAACATCTCTAGCTTCCGAACCGTTTGACCTGCAATTTCGTATGACCACTCTCTGGAAAGGGGAGAGCCTCACGAACACGGTGGTATTCTCGATTTTCTCTACATACCCCACAAGTGTCAGGAGACTCCTCTGAAGTCAGAACAGTCTATGTGCCAACTTCTGTTTGTAGAATCCAAAATCTTTGGGCTTCAAAGTAATGTGACCCCACTTGTCGCAATGTTCTCCGTTTTGCCCTACGTTCCCCACAAGTGTCACGGCCTAATTTGAAGGTAACCTGTACTGATTAAAATGATAGATGTTTTAACCAGGGACCTCTCGCAACCTAAGCAATAATCATACACCTAAACCAACGATCCTTTTGGTCAAAGAATGATCAATTTCCACAAAAATGACGGTCAAGATATGAGTCGATGTCTCCATGTTGCTAATGACTAGCACATAGCATTGGTGGTATAGTGGTGAGCATAGCTGCCTTCCAAGCAGTTGACCTGGGTTCGATTCCCGGCCAATGCAGAGCATGAAAAATTCACTAGTTTTAGGCCCTGGATGTCATTTCAAGTGTATTACATTTGAATCATTATCGTTGTTCGTGGCAGTTAGAATTGCTCCTACATTCTTCAGTTTATCTAAAATAATAAATGTTGACGTTGAACCAACAAGTGCATATCAAAATAGATTTGCAGTCCATCGCCAAAACCATTCAGCCATCCTTGTCCTGCGCCCAAGATGTGATAGTTGGCATTCCGACCATTGGTCAAAGATCTGCCTGTCTGAGCTTGTTCAAGGATCTGCAAAGGGCTCATCCGGGATTTGAACCCGGGACCTCTCGCACCCTAAGCGAGAATCATACCCCTAGACCAACGAGCCTTATGTCCAAAGTGTTTTTCTTTCTTTCTGCAGCAATGTCAGTGAAGATATCGATTGACGTGTCCACGGTGCTTGGAACGATTGAACATCATGTGAGTGTTTTGTGCTTTACTTGTGAGCATGACAGTCTTCCAAACTCTTGACCATGGTTCAGTTCAAATCTTCTGTAGTTCATCTGCTGTGTCTTTCACATTCTGTCTTCTTCAGTCGCGACTGCTAACTGATGACGAGTTTTTATAAATGAATATAGTGCAAAATGAGATCAAATCGTTTTTTAAGGAGAGATGAAAAAATAAGACTTCAAAAAGAATGGAACTCGTTTATTTTGAGTCAAATGACGCAAAGGTACGTGAATCAAAGTAAATTAATGTTGAAAATACCCATTCAAATAGATCAGTGTTCAACGAGAGAGATTGAGACTCAGCGTTTCCGTCTCCATCCTCCACAACTGCTTATGTTACCCCTCCATATCTGCAGTGAAAGATGGTGGACCGAGATCGTTTTTTGTCAAACTACGAGACATACCTATAATCGGTCTTCTCACTAAAACATCTCTAGCTTCCGAACCGTTTGACCTGCAATTTCGTATGACCACTCTCTGGAAAGGGGAGAGCCTCACGAACACGGTGGTATTCTCGATTTTTCTCTACATACCCCACAAGTGTCAGGAGACTCCTCTGAAGTCAGAACAGTCTATGTGCCAACTTCTGTTTGTAGAATCCAAAATCTTTGGGCTTCAAAGTAATGTGACCCCACTTGTCGCAATGTTCTCCGTTTTGCCCTACGTTCCCCACAAGTGTCACGGCCTAATTTGAAGGTAACCTGTACTGATTAAAATGATAGATGTTTTAACCAGGGACCTCTCGCAACCTAAGCAATAATCATACACCTAAACCAACGATCCTTTTGGTCAAAGAATGATCAATTTCCACAAAAATGACGGTCAAGATATGAGTCGATGTCTCCATGTTGCTAATGACTAGCACATAGCATTGGTGGTATAGTGGTGAGCATAGCTGCCTTCCAAGCAGTTGACCTGGGTTCGATTCCCGGCCAATGCAGAGCATGAAAAATTCACTAGTTTTAGGCCCTGGATGTCATTTCAAGTGTATTACATTTGAATCATTATCGTTGTTCGTGGCAGTTAGAATTGCTCCTACATTCTTCAGTTTATCTAAAATAATAAATGTTGACGTTGAACCAACAAGTGCATATCAAAATAGATTTGCAGTCCATCGCCAAAACCATTCAGCCATCCTTGTCCTGCGCCCAAGATGTGATAGTTGGCATTCCGACCATTGGTCAAAGATCTGCCTGTCTGAGCTTGTTCAAGGATCTGCAAAAGGCTCATCCGGGATTTGAACCCGGGACCTCTCGCACCCTAAGCGAGAATCATACCCCTAGACCAACGAGCCTTATGTCCAAAGTGTTTTTCTTTCTTTCTGCAGCAATGTCAGTGAAGATATCGATTGACGTGTCCACGGTGCTTGGAACGATTGAACATCATGTGAGTGTTTTGTGCTTTACTTGTGAGCATGACAGTCTTCCAAACTCTTGACCATGGTTCAGTTCAAATCTTCTGTAGTTCATCTGCTGTGTCTTTCACATTCTGTCTTCTTCAGTCGCGACTGCTAACTGATGACGAGTTTTTATAAATGAATATAGTGCAAAATGAGATCAAATCGTTTTTTAAGGAGAGATGAAAAAATAAGACTTCAAAAAGAATGGAACTCGTTTATTTTGAGTCAAATGACGCAAAGGTACGTGAATCAAAGTAAATTAATGTTGAAAATACCCATTCAAATAGATCAGTGTTCAACGAGAGAGATTGAGACTCAGCGTTTCCGTCTCCATCCTCCACAACTGCTTATGTTACCCCTCCATATCTGCAGTGAAAGATGGTGGACCGAGATCGTTTTTTGTCAAACTACGAGACATACCTATAATCGGTCTTCTCACTAAAACATCTCTAGCTTCCGAACCGTTTGACCTGCAATTTCGTATGACCACTCTCTGGAAAGGGGAGAGCCTCACGAACACGGTGGTATTCTCGATTTTTCTCTACATACCCCACAAGTGTCAGGAGACTCCTCTGAAGTCAGAACAGTCTATGTGCCAACTTCTGTTTGTAGAATCCAAAATCTTTGGGCTTCAAAGTAATGTGACCCCACTTGTCGCAATGTTCTCCGTTTTGCCCTACGTTCCCCACAAGTGTCACGGCCTAATTTGAAGGTAACCTGTACTGATTAAAATGATAGATGTTTTAACCAGGGACCTCTCGCAACCTAAGCAATAATCATACACCTAAACCAACGATCCTTTTGGTCAAAGAATGATCAATTTCCACAAAAATGACGGTCAAGATATGAGTCGATGTCTCCATGTTGCTAATGACTAGCACATAGCATTGGTGGTATAGTGGTGAGCATAGCTGCCTTCCAAGCAGTTGACCTGGGTTCGATTCCCGGCCAATGCAGAGCATGAAAAATTCACTAGTTTTAGGCCCTGGATGTCATTTCAAGTGTATTACATTTGAATCATTATCGTTGTTCGTGGCAGTTAGAATTGCTCCTACATTCTTCAGTTTATCTAAAATAATAAATGTTGACGTTGAACCAACAAGTGCATATCAAAATAGATTTGCAGTCCATCGCCAAAACCATTCAGCCATCCTTGTCCTGCGCCCAAGATGTGATAGTTGGCATTCCGACCATTGGTCAAAGATCTGCCTGTCTGAGCTTGTTCAAGGATCTGCAAAAGGGCTCATCCGGGATTTGAACCCGGGACCTCTCGCACCCTAAGCGAGAATCATACCCCTAGACCAACGAGCCTTATGTCCAAAGTGTTTTTCTTTCTTTCTGCAGCAATGTCAGTGAAGATATCGATTGACGTGTCCACGGTGCTTGGAACGATTGAACATCATGTGAGTGTTTTGTGCTTTACTTGTGAGCATGACAGTCTTCCAAACTCTTGACCATGGTTCAGTTCAAATCTTCTGTAGTTCATCTGCTGTGTCTTTCACATTCTGTCTTCTTCAGTCGCGACTGCTAACTGATGACGAGTTTTTATAAATGAATATAGTGCAAAATGAGATCAAATCGTTTTTTAAGGAGAGATGAAAAAATAAGACTTCAAAAAGAATGGAACTCGTTTATTTTGAGTCAAATGACGCAAAGGTACGTGAATCAAAGTAAATTAATGTTGAAAATACCCATTCAAATAGATCAGTGTTCAACGAGAGAGATTGAGACTCAGCGTTTCCGTCTCCATCCTCCACAACTGCTTATGTTACCCCTCCATATCTGCAGTGAAAGATGGTGGACCGAGATCGTTTTTTGTCAAACTACGAGACATACCTATAATCGGTCTTCTCACTAAAACATCTCTAGCTTCCGAACCGTTTGACCTGCAATTTCGTATGACCACTCTCTGGAAAGGGGAGAGCCTCACGAACACGGTGGTATTCTCGATTTTTCTCTACATACCCCACAAGTGTCAGGAGACTCCTCTGAAGTCAGAACAGTCTATGTGCCAACTTCTGTTTGTAGAATCCAAAATCTTTGGGCTTCAAAGTAATGTGACCCCACTTGTCGCAATGTTCTCCGTTTTGCCCTACGTTCCCCACAAGTGTCACGGCCTAATTTGAAGGTAACCTGTACTGATTAAAATGATAGATGTTTTAACCAGGGACCTCTCGCAACCTAAGCAATAATCATACACCTAAACCAACGATCCTTTTGGTCAAAGAATGATCAATTTCCACAAAAATGACGGTCAAGATATGAGTCGATGTCTCCATGTTGCTAATGACTAGCACATAGCATTGGTGGTATAGTGGTGAGCATAGCTGCCTTCCAAGCAGTTGACCTGGGTTCGATTCCCGGCCAATGCAGAGCATGAAAAATTCACTAGTTTTAGGCCCTGGATGTCATTTCAAGTGTATTACATTTGAATCATTATCGTTGTTCGTGGCAGTTAGAATTGCTCCTACATTCTTCAGTTTATCTAAAATAATAAATGTTGACGTTGAACCAACAAGTGCATATCAAAATAGATTTGCAGTCCATCGCCAAAACCATTCAGCCATCCTTGTCCTGCGCCCAAGATGTGATAGTTGGCATTCCGACCATTGGTCAAAGATCTGCCTGTCTGAGCTTGTTCAAGGATCTGCAAAGGGCTCATCCGGGATTTGAACCCGGGACCTCTCGCACCCTAAGCGAGAATCATACCCCTAGACCAACGAGCCTTATGTCCAAAGTGTTTTTCTTTCTTTCTGCAGCAATGTCAGTGAAGATATCGATTGACGTGTCCACGGTGCTTGGAACGATTGAACATCATGTGAGTGTTTTGTGCTTTACTTGTGAGCATGACAGTCTTCCAAACTCTTGACCATGGTTCAGTTCAAATCTTCTGTAGTTCATCTGCTGTGTCTTTCACATTCTGTCTTCTTCAGTCGCGACTGCTAACTGATGACGAGTTTTTATAAATGAATATAGTGCAAAATGAGATCAAATCGTTTTTTAAGGAGAGATGAAAAAATAAGACTTCAAAAAGAATGGAACTCGTTTATTTTGAGTCAAATGACGCAAAGGTACGTGAATCAAAGTAAATTAATGTTGAAAATACCCATTCAAATAGATCAGTGTTCAACGAGAGAGATTGAGACTCAGCGTTTCCGTCTCCATCCTCCACAACTGCTTATGTTACCCCTCCATATCTGCAGTGAAAGATGGTGGACCGAGATCGTTTTTTGTCAAACTACGAGACATACCTATAATCGGTCTTCTCACTAAAACATCTCTAGCTTCCGAACCGTTTGACCTGCAATTTCGTATGACCACTCTCTGGAAAGGGGAGAGCCTCACGAACACGGTGGTATTCTCGATTTTTCTCTACATACCCCACAAGTGTCAGGAGACTCCTCTGAAGTCAGAACAGTCTATGTGCCAACTTCTGTTTGTAGAATCCAAAATCTTTGGGCTTCAAAGTAATGTGACCCCACTTGTCGCAATGTTCTCCGTTTTGCCCTACGTTCCCCACAAGTGTCACGGCCTAATTTGAAGGTAACCTGTACTGATTAAAATGATAGATGTTTTAACCAGGGACCTCTCGCAACCTAAGCAATAATCATACACCTAAACCAACGATCCTTTTGGTCAAAGAATGATCAATTTCCACAAAAATGACGGTCAAGATATGAGTCGATGTCTCCATGTTGCTAATGACTAGCACATAGCATTGGTGGTATAGTGGTGAGCATAGCTGCCTTCCAAGCAGTTGACCTGGGTTCGATTCCCGGCCAATGCAGAGCATGAAAAATTCACTAGTTTTAGGCCCTGGATGTCATTTCAAGTGTATTACATTTGAATCATTATCGTTGTTCGTGGCAGTTAGAATTGCTCCTACATTCTTCAGTTTATCTAAAATAATAAATGTTGACGTTGAACCAACAAGTGCATATCAAAATAGATTTGCAGTCCATCGCCAAAACCATTCAGCCATCCTTGTCCTGCGCCCAAGATGTGATAGTTGGCATTCCGACCATTGGTCAAAGATCTGCCTGTCTGAGCTTGTTCAAGGATCTGCAAAAGGGCTCATCCGGGATTTGAACCCGGGACCTCTCGCACCCTAAGCGAGAATCATACCCCTAGACCAACGAGCCTTATGTCCAAAGTGTTTTTCTTTCTTTCTGCAGCAATGTCAGTGAAGATATCGATTGACGTGTCCACGGTGCTTGGAACGATTGAACATCATGTGAGTGTTTTGTGCTTTACTTGTGAGCATGACAGTCTTCCAAACTCTTGACCATGGTTCAGTTCAAATCTTCTGTAGTTCATCTGCTGTGTCTTTCACATTCTGTCTTCTTCAGTCGCGACTGCTAACTGATGACGAGTTTTTATAAATGAATATAGTGCAAAATGAGATCAAATCGTTTTTTAAGGAGAGATGAAAAAATAAGACTTCAAAAAGAATGGAACTCGTTTATTTTGAGTCAAATGACGCAAAGGTACGTGAATCAAAGTAAATTAATGTTGAAAATACCCATTCAAATAGATCAGTGTTCAACGAGAGAGATTGAGACTCAGCGTTTCCGTCTCCATCCTCCACAACTGCTTATGTTACCCCTCCATATCTGCAGTGAAAGATGGTGGACCGAGATCGTTTTTTGTCAAACTACGAGACATACCTATAATCGGTCTTCTCACTAAAACATCTCTAGCTTCCGAACCGTTTGACCTGCAATTTCGTATGACCACTCTCTGGAAAGGGGAGAGCCTCACGAACACGGTGGTATTCTCGATTTTTCTCTACATACCCCACAAGTGTCAGGAGACTCCTCTGAAGTCAGAACAGTCTATGTGCCAACTTCTGTTTGTAGAATCCAAAATCTTTGGGCTTCAAAGTAATGTGACCCCACTTGTCGCAATGTTCTCCGTTTTGCCCTACGTTCCCCACAAGTGTCACGGCCTAATTTGAAGGTAACCTGTACTGATTAAAATGATAGATGTTTTAACCAGGGACCTCTCGCAACCTAAGCAATAATCATACACCTAAACCAACGATCCTTTTGGTCAAAGAATGATCAATTTCCACAAAAATGACGGTCAAGATATGAGTCGATGTCTCCATGTTGCTAATGACAAGCACATAGCATTGGTGGTATAGTGGTGAGCATAGCTGCCTTCCAAGCAGTTGACCTGGGTTCGATTCCCGGCCAATGCAGAGCATGAAAAATTCACTAGTTTTAGGCCCTGGATGTCATTTCAAGTGTATTACATTTGAATCATTATCGTTGTTCGTGGCAGTTAGAATTGCTCCTACATTCTTCAGTTTATCTAAAATAATAAATGTTGACGTTGAACCAACAAGTGCATATCAAAATAGATTTGCAGTCCATCGCCAAAACCATTCAGCCATCCTTGTCCTGCGCCCAAGATGTGATAGTTGGCATTCCGACCATTGGTCAAAGATCTGCCTGTCTGAGCTTGTTCAAGGATCTGCAAAGGGCTCATCCGGGATTTGAACCCGGGACCTCTCGCACCCTAAGCGAGAATCATACCCCTAGACCAACGAGCCTTATGTCCAAAGTGTTTTTCTTTCTTTCTGCAGCAATGTCAGTGAAGATATCGATTGACGTGTCCACGGTGCTTGGAACGATTGAACATCATGTGAGTGTTTTGTGCTTTACTTGTGAGCATGACAGTCTTCCAAACTCTTGACCATGGTTCAGTTCAAATCTTCTGTAGTTCATCTGCTGTGTCTTTCACATTCTGTCTTCTTCAGTCGCGACTGCTAACTGATGACGAGTTTTTATAAATGAATATAGTGCAAAATGAGATCAAATCGTTTTTTAAGGAGAGATGAAAAAATAAGACTTCAAAAAGAATGGAACTCGTTTATTTTGAGTCAAATGACGCAAAGGTACGTGAATCAAAGTAAATTAATGTTGAAAATACCCATTCAAATAGATCAGTGTTCAACGAGAGAGATTGAGACTCAGCGTTTCCGTCTCCATCCTCCACAACTGCTTATGTTACCCCTCCATATCTGCAGTGAAAGATGGTGGACCGAGATCGTTTTTTGTCAAACTACGAGACATACCTATAATCGGTCTTCTCACTAAAACATCTCTAGCTTCCGAACCGTTTGACCTGCAATTTCGTATGACCACTCTCTGGAAAGGGGAGAGCCTCACGAACACGGTGGTATTCTCGATTTTTCTCTACATACCCCACAAGTGTCAGGAGACTCCTCTGAAGTCAGAACAGTCTATGTGCCAACTTCTGTTTGTAGAATCCAAAATCTTTGGGCTTCAAAGTAATGTGACCCCACTTGTCGCAATGTTCTCCGTTTTGCCCTACGTTCCCCACAAGTGTCACGGCCTAATTTGAAGGTAACCTGTACTGATTAAAATGATAGATGTTTTAACCAGGGACCTCTCGCAACCTAAGCAATAATCATACACCTAAACCAACGATCCTTTTGGTCAAAGAATGATCAATTTCCACAAAAATGACGGTCAAGATATGAGTCGATGTCTCCATGTTGCTAATGACTAGCACATAGCATTGGTGGTATAGTGGTGAGCATAGCTGCCTTCCAAGCAGTTGACCTGGGTTCGATTCCCGGCCAATGCAGAGCATGAAAAATTCACTAGTTTTAGGCCCTGGATGTCATTTCAAGTGTATTACATTTGAATCATTATCGTTGTTCGTGGCAGTTAGAATTGCTCCTACATTCTTCAGTTTATCTAAAATAATAAATGTTGACGTTGAACCAACAAGTGCATATCAAAATAGATTTGCAGTCCATCGCCAAAACCATTCAGCCATCCTTGTCCTGCGCCCAAGATGTGATAGTTGGCATTCCGACCATTGGTCAAAGATCTGCCTGTCTGAGCTTGTTCAAGGATCTGCAAAAGGGCTCATCCGGGATTTGAACCCGGGACCTCTCGCACCCTAAGCGAGAATCATACCCCTAGACCAACGAGCCTTATGTCCAAAGTGTTTTTCTTTCTTTCTGCAGCAATGTCAGTGAAGATATCGATTGACGTGTCCACGGTGCTTGGAACGATTGAACATCATGTGAGTGTTTTGTGCTTTACTTGTGAGCATGACAGTCTTCCAAACTCTTGACCATGGTTCAGTTCAAATCTTCTGTAGTTCATCTGCTGTGTCTTTCACATTCTGTCTTCTTCAGTCGCGACTGCTAACTGATGACGAGTTTTTATAAATGAATATATGTGCAAAAATGAGATCAAATCGTTTTTTAAGGAGAGATGAAAAAATAAGACTTCAAAAAGAATGGAACTCGTTTATTTTGAGTCAAATGACGCAAAGGTACGTGAATCAAAGTAAATTAATGTTGAAAATACCCATTCAAATAGATCAGTGTTCAACGAGAGAGATTGAGACTCAGCGTTTCCGTCTCCATCCTCCACAACTGCTTATGTTACCCCTCCATATCTGCAGTGAAAGATGGTGGACCGAGATCGTTTTTTGTCAAACTACGAGACATACCTATAATCGGTCTTCTCACTAAAACATCTCTAGCTTCCGAACCGTTTGACCTGCAATTTCGTATGACCACTCTCTGGAAAGGGGAGAGCCTCACGAACACGGTGGTATTCTCGATTTTTCTCTACATACCCCACAAGTGTCAGGAGACTCCTCTGAAGTCAGAACAGTCTATGTGCCAACTTCTGTTTGTAGAATCCAAAATCTTTGGGCTTCAAAGTAATGTGACCCCACTTGTCGCAATGTTCTCCGTTTTGCCCTACGTTCCCCACAAGTGTCACGGCCTAATTTGAAGGTAACCTGTACTGATTAAAATGATAGATGTTTTAACCAGGGACCTCTCGCAACCTAAGCAATAATCATACACCTAAACCAACGATCCTTTTGGTCAAAGAATGATCAATTTCCACAAAAATGACGGTCAAGATATGAGTCGATGTCTCCATGTTGCTAATGACAAGCACATAGCATTGGTGGTATAGTGGTGAGCATAGCTGCCTTCCAAGCAGTTGACCTGGGTTCGATTCCCGGCCAATGCAGAGCATGAAAAATTCACTAGTTTTAGGCCCTGGATGTCATTTCAAGTGTATTACATTTGAATCATTATCGTTGTTCGTGGCAGTTAGAATTGCTCCTACATTCTTCAGTTTATCTAAAATAATAAATGTTGACGTTGAACCAACAAGTGCATATCAAAATAGATTTGCAGTCCATCGCCAAAACCATTCAGCCATCCTTGTCCTGCGCCCAAGATGTGATAGTTGGCATTCCGACCATTGGTCAAAGATCTGCCTGTCTGAGCTTGTTCAAGGATCTGCAAAAGGGCTCATCCGGGATTTGAACCCGGGACCTCTCGCACCCTAAGCGAGAATCATACCCCTAGACCAACGAGCCTTATGTCCAAAGTGTTTTTCTTTCTTTCTGCAGCAATGTCAGTGAAGATATCGATTGACGTGTCCACGGTGCTTGGAACGATTGAACATCATGTGAGTGTTTTGTGCTTTACTTGTGAGCATGACAGTCTTCCAAACTCTTGACCATGGTTCAGTTCAAATCTTCTGTAGTTCATCTGCTGTGTCTTTCACATTCTGTCTTCTTCAGTCGCGACTGCTAACTGATGACGAGTTTTTATAAATGAATATAGTGCAAAATGAGATCAAATCGTTTTTTAAGGAGAGATGAAAAAATAAGACTTCAAAAAGAATGGAACTCGTTTATTTTGAGTCAAATGACGCAAAGGTACGTGAATCAAAGTAAATTAATGTTGAAAATACCCATTCAAATAGATCAGTGTTCAACGAGAGAGATTGAGACTCAGCGTTTCCGTCTCCATCCTCCACAACTGCTTATGTTACCCCTCCATATCTGCAGTGAAAGATGGTGGACCGAGATCGTTTTTTGTCAAACTACGAGACATACCTATAATCGGTCTTCTCACTAAAACATCTCTAGCTTCCGAACCGTTTGACCTGCAATTTCGTATGACCACTCTCTGGAAAGGGGAGAGCCTCACGAACACGGTGGTATTCTCGATTTTTCTCTACATACCCCACAAGTGTCAGGAGACTCCTCTGAAGTCAGAACAGTCTATGTGCCAACTTCTGTTTGTAGAATCCAAAATCTTTGGGCTTCAAAGTAATGTGACCCCACTTGTCGCAATGTTCTCCGTTTTGCCCTACGTTCCCCACAAGTGTCACGGCCTAATTTGAAGGTAACCTGTACTGATTAAAATGATAGATGTTTTAACCAGGGACCTCTCGCAACCTAAGCAATAATCATACACCTAAACCAACGATCCTTTTGGTCAAAGAATGATCAATTTCCACAAAAATGACGGTCAAGATATGAGTCGATGTCTCCATGTTGCTAATGACAAGCACATAGCATTGGTGGTATAGTGGTGAGCATAGCTGCCTTCCAAGCAGTTGACCTGGGTTCGATTCCCGGCCAATGCAGAGCATGAAAAATTCACTAGTTTTAGGCCCTGGATGTCATTTCAAGTGTATTACATTTGAATCATTATCGTTGTTCGTGGCAGTTAGAATTGCTCCTACATTCTTCAGTTTATCTAAAATAATAAATGTTGACGTTGAACCAACAAGTGCATATCAAAATAGATTTGCAGTCCATCGCCAAAACCATTCAGCCATCCTTGTCCTGCGCCCAAGATGTGATAGTTGGCATTCCGACCATTGGTCAAAGATCTGCCTGTCTGAGCTTGTTCAAGGATCTGCAAAGGGCTCATCCGGGATTTGAACCCGGGACCTCTCGCACCCTAAGCGAGAATCATACCCCTAGACCAACGAGCCTTATGTCCAAAGTGTTTTTCTTTCTTTCTGCAGCAATGTCAGTGAAGATATCGATTGACGTGTCCACGGTGCTTGGAACGATTGAACATCATGTGAGTGTTTTGTGCTTTACTTGTGAGCATGACAGTCTTCCAAACTCTTGACCATGGTTCAGTTCAAATCTTCTGTAGTTCATCTGCTGTGTCTTTCACATTCTGTCTTCTTCAGTCGCGACTGCTAACTGATGACGAGTTTTTATAAATGAATATAGTGCAAAATGAGATCAAATCGTTTTTTAAGGAGAGATGAAAAAATAAGACTTCAAAAAGAATGGAACTCGTTTATTTTGAGTCAAATGACGCAAAGGTACGTGAATCAAAGTAAATTAATGTTGAAAATACCCATTCAAATAGATCAGTGTTCAACGAGAGATTGAGACTCAGCGTTTCCGTCTCCATCCTCCACAACTGCTTATGTTACCCCTCCATATCTGCAGTGAAAGATGGTGGACCGAGATCGTTTTTTGTCAAACTACGAGACATACCTATAATCGGTCTTCTCACTAAAACATCTCTAGCTTCCGAACCGTTTGACCTGCAATTTCGTATGACCACTCTCTGGAAAGGGGAGAGCCTCACGAACACGGTGGTATTCTCGATTTTTCTCTACATACCCCACAAGTGTCAGGAGACTCCTCTGAAGTCAGAACAGTCTATGTGCCAACTTCTGTTTGTAGAATCCAAAATCTTTGGGCTTCAAAGTAATGTGACCCCACTTGTCGCAATGTTCTCCGTTTTGCCCTACGTTCCCCACAAGTGTCACGGCCTAATTTGAAGGTAACCTGTACTGATTAAAATGATAGATGTTTTAACCAGGGACCTCTCGCAACCTAAGCAATAATCATACACCTAAACCAACGATCCTTTTGGTCAAAGAATGATCAATTTCCACAAAAATGACGGTCAAGATATGAGTCGATGTCTCCATGTTGCTAATGACAAGCACATAGCATTGGTGGTATAGTGGTGAGCATAGCTGCCTTCCAAGCAGTTGACCTGGGTTCGATTCCCGGCCAATGCAGAGCATGAAAAATTCACTAGTTTTAGGCCCTGGATGTCATTTCAAGTGTATTACATTTGAATCATTATCGTTGTTCGTGGCAGTTAGAATTGCTCCTACATTCTTCAGTTTATCTAAAATAATAAATGTTGACGTTGAACCAACAAGTGCATATCAAAATAGATTTGCAGTCCATCGCCAAAACCATTCAGCCATCCTTGTCCTGCGCCCAAGATGTGATAGTTGGCATTCCGACCATTGGTCAAAGATCTGCCTGTCTGAGCTTGTTCAAGGATCTGCAAAGGGCTCATCCGGGATTTGAACCCGGGACCTCTCGCACCCTAAGCGAGAATCATACCCCTAGACCAACGAGCCTTATGTCCAAAGTGTTTTTCTTTCTTTCTGCAGCAATGTCAGTGAAGATATCGATTGACGTGTCCACGGTGCTTGGAACGATTGAACATCATGTGAGTGTTTTGTGCTTTACTTGTGAGCATGACAGTCTTCCAAACTCTTGACCATGGTTCAGTTCAAATCTTCTGTAGTTCATCTGCTGTGTCTTTCACATTCTGTCTTCTTCAGTCGCGACTGCTAACTGATGACGAGTTTTTATAAATGAATATAGTGCAAAATGAGATCAAATCGTTTTTTAAGGAGAGATGAAAAAATAAGACTTCAAAAAGAATGGAACTCGTTTATTTTGAGTCAAATGACGCAAAGGTACGTGAATCAAAGTAAATTAATGTTGAAAATACCCATTCAAATAGATCAGTGTTCAACGAGAGAGATTGAGACTCAGCGTTTCCGTCTCCATCCTCCACAACTGCTTATGTTACCCCTCCATATCTGCAGTGAAAGATGGTGGACCGAGATCGTTTTTTGTCAAACTACGAGACATACCTATAATCGGTCTTCTCACTAAAACATCTCTAGCTTCCGAACCGTTTGACCTGCAATTTCGTATGACCACTCTCTGGAAAGGGGAGAGCCTCACGAACACGGTGGTATTCTCGATTTTTCTCTACATACCCCACAAGTGTCAGGAGACTCCTCTGAAGTCAGAACAGTCTATGTGCCAACTTCTGTTTGTAGAATCCAAAATCTTTGGGCTTCAAAGTAATGTGACCCCACTTGTCGCAATGTTCTCCGTTTTGCCCTACGTTCCCCACAAGTGTCACGGCCTAATTTGAAGGTAACCTGTACTGATTAAAATGATAGATGTTTTAACCAGGGACCTCTCGCAACCTAAGCAATAATCATACACCTAAACCAACGATCCTTTTGGTCAAAGAATGATCAATTTCCACAAAAATGACGGTCAAGATATGAGTCGATGTCTCCATGTTGCTAATGACATCACATAGCATTGGTGGTATAGTGGTGAGCATAGCTTCCAAACCTTCCAAGCAGTTGACCTGGGTCTTCTGTAGTTCATCTGCTGTGTCTTTCACATTCTGTCTTCTTCAGGCCAAATGCAGAGCATGAAAAATTCACTAGTTTTAGGCCCTGGATGTCATTTCAAAAAGTGTATTACATTTGAATCATTATCGTTGTTCGTGGCAGTTAGAATTGCTCCTACATTCTTCAGTTTATCTAAAATAATAAATGTTGACGTTGAACCAACAAAGTGCATATCAAAATAGATTTGCAGTCCAGCTCTGGAAAACCATTCAGCCATCCTTGTCCTGCGCCCAAGATGTGATAGTTGGCATTCCGACCATTGGTCAAAGATCTGCCTGTCTGAGCTTGTTCAAGGATCTGCAAAGGGCTCATCCGGGATTTGAACCTGGACCTCTCGCACCCTAAGCGAGAATCATACCCCTAGACCAACGAGCCTTATGTCCAAAGTGTTTTTCTTTCTTTCTGCAGCAATGTCAGTGAAGATATCGATTGACGTGTCCACGGTGCTTGGAACGATTGAACATCATGTGAGTGTTTTGTGCTTTACTTGTGAGCATGACAGTCTTCCAAACTCTTGACCATGGTTCAGTTCAAATCTTCTGTAGTTCATCTGCTGTGTCTTTCACATTCTGTCTTCTTCAGTCGCGACTGCTAACTGATGACGAGTTTTTATAAATGAATATAGTGCAAAATGAGATCAAATCGTTTTTTAAGGAGAGATGAAAAAATAAGACTTCAAAAAGAATGGAACTCGTTTATTTTGAGTCAAATGACGCAAAGGTACGTGAATCAAAGTAAATTAATGTTGAAAATACCCATTCAAATAGATCAGTGTTCAACGAGAGAGATTGAGACTCAGCGTTTCCGTCTCCATCCTCCACAACTGCTTATGTTACCCCTCCATATCTGCAGTGAAAGATGGTGGACCGAGATCGTTTTTTGTCAAACTACGAGACATACCTATAATCGGTCTTCTCACTAAAACATCTCTAGCTTCCGAACCGTTTGACCTGCAATTTCGTATGACCACTCTCTGGAAAGGGGAGAGCCTCACGAACACGGTGGTATTCTCGATTTTTCTCTACATACCCCACAAGTGTCAGGAGACTCCTCTGAAGTCAGAACAGCTATGTGCCAACTTCTGTTTGTAGAATCCAAAATCTTTGGGCTTCAAAGTAATGTGACCCCACTTGTCGCAATGTTCTCCGTTTTGCCCTACGTTCCCCACAAGTGTCACGGCCTAATTTGAAGGTAACCTGTACTGATTAAAATGATAGATGTTTTAACCAGGGACCTCTCGCAACCTAAGCAATAATCATACACCTAAACCAACGATCCTTTTGGTCAAAGAATGATCAATTTCCACAAAAATGACGGTCAAGATATGAGTCGATGTCTCCATGTTGCTAATGACTAGCACATAGCATTGGTGGTATAGTGGTGAGCATAGCTGCCTTCCAAGCAGTTGACCTGGGTTCGATTCCCGGCCAATGCAGAGCATGAAAAATTCACTAGTTTTAGGCCCTGGATGTCATTTCAAGTGTATTACATTTGAATCATTATCGTTGTTCGTGGCAGTTAGAATTGCTCCTACATTCTTCAGTTTATCTAAAATAATAAATGTTGACGTTGAACCAACAAGTGCATATCAAAATAGATTTGCAGTCCATCGCCAAAACCATTCAGCCATCCTTGTCCTGCGCCCAAGATGTGATAGTTGGCATTCCGACCATTGGTCAAAGATCTGCCTGTCTGAGCTTGTTCAAGGATCTGCAAAGGGCTCATCCGGGATTTGAACCCGGGACCTCTCGCACCCTAAGCGAGAATCATACCCCTAGACCAACGAGCCTTATGTCCAAAGTGTTTTTCTTTCTTTCTGCAGCAATGTCAGTGAAGATATCGATTGACGTGTCCACGGTGCTTGGAACGATTGAACATCATGTGAGTGTTTTGTGCTTTACTTGTGAGCATGACAGTCTTCCAAACTCTTGACCATGGTTCAGTTCAAATCTTCTGTAGTTCATCTGCTGTGTCTTTCACATTCTGTCTTCTTCAGTCGCGACTGCTAACTGATGACGAGTTTTTATAAATGAATATAGTGCAAAATGAGATCAAATCGTTTTTTAAGGAGAGATGAAAAAATAAGACTTCAAAAAGAATGGAACTCGTTTATTTTGAGTCAAATGACGCAAAGGTACGTGAATCAAAGTAAATTAATGTTGAAAATACCCATTCAAATAGATCAGTGTTCAACGAGAGAGATTGAGACTCAGCGTTTCCGTCTCCATCCTCCACAACTGCTTATGTTACCCCTCCATATCTGCAGTGAAAGATGGTGGACCGAGATCGTTTTTTGTCAAACTACGAGACATACCTATAATCGGTCTTCTCACTAAAACATCTCTAGCTTCCGAACCGTTTGACCTGCAATTTCGTATGACCACTCTCTGGAAAGGGGAGAGCCTCACGAACACGGTGGTATTCTCGATTTTTCTCTACATACCCCACAAGTGTCAGGAGACTCCTCTGAAGTCAGAACAGTCTATGTGCCAACTTCTGTTTGTAGAATCCAAAATCTTTGGGCTTCAAAGTAATGTGACCCCACTTGTCGCAATGTTCTCCGTTTTGCCCTACGTTCCCCACAAGTGTCACGGCCTAATTTGAAGGTAACCTGTACTGATTAAAATGATAGATGTTTTAACCAGGGACCTCTCGCAACCTAAGCAATAATCATACACCTAAACCAACGATCCTTTTGGTCAAAGAATGATCAATTTCCACAAAAATGACGGTCAAGATATGAGTCGATGTCTCCATGTTGCTAATGACAAGCACATAGCATTGGTGGTATAGTGGTGAGCATAGCTGCCTTCCAAGCAGTTGACCTGGGTTCGATTCCCGGCCAATGCAGAGCATGAAAAATTCACTAGTTTTAGGCCCTGGATGTCATTTCAAGTGTATTACATTTGAATCATTATCGTTGTTCGTGGCAGTTAGAATTGCTCCTACATTCTTCAGTTTATCTAAAATAATAAATGTTGACGTTGAACCAACAAGTGCATATCAAAATAGATTTGCAGTCCATCGCCAAAACCATTCAGCCATCCTTGTCCTGCGCCCAAGATGTGATAGTTGGCATTCCGACCATTGGTCAAAGATCTGCCTGTCTGAGCTTGTTCAAGGATCTGCAAAGGGCTCATCCGGGATTTGAACCCGGGACCTCTCGCACCCTAAGCGAGAATCATACCCCTAGACCAACGAGCCTTATGTCCAAAGTGTTTTTCTTTCTTTCTGCAGCAATGTCAGTGAAGATATCGATTGACGTGTCCACGGTGCTTGGAACGATTGAACATCATGTGAGTGTTTTGTGCTTTACTTGTGAGCATGACAGTCTTCCAAACTCTTGACCATGGTTCAGTTCAAATCTTCTGTAGTTCATCTGCTGTGTCTTTCACATTCTGTCTTCTTCAGTCGCGACTGCTAACTGATGACGAGTTTTTATAAATGAATATAGTGCAAAATGAGATCAAATCGTTTTTTAAGGAGAGATGAAAAAATAAGACTTCAAAAAGAATGGAACTCGTTTATTTTGAGTCAAATGACGCAAAGGTACGTGAATCAAAGTAAATTAATGTTGAAAATACCCATTCAAATAGATCAGTGTTCAACGAGAGAGATTGAGACTCAGCGTTTCCGTCTCCATCCTCCACAACTGCTTATGTTACCCCTCCATATCTGCAGTGAAAGATGGTGGACCGAGATCGTTTTTTGTCAAACTACGAGACATACCTATAATCGGTCTTCTCACTAAAACATCTCTAGCTTCCGAACCGTTTGACCTGCAATTTCGTATGACCACTCTCTGGAAAGGGGAGAGCCTCACGAACACGGTGGTATTCTCGATTTTTCTCTACATACCCCACAAGTGTCAGGAGACTCCTCTGAAGTCAGAACAGTCTATGTGCCAACTTCTGTTTGTAGAATCCAAAATCTTTGGGCTTCAAAGTAATGTGACCCCACTTGTCGCAATGTTCTCCGTTTTGCCCTACGTTCCCCACAAGTGTCACGGCCTAATTTGAAGGTAACCTGTACTGATTAAAATGATAGATGTTTTAACCAGGGACCTCTCGCAACCTAAGCAATAATCATACACCTAAACCAACGATCCTTTTGGTCAAAGAATGATCAATTTCCACAAAAATGACGGTCAAGATATGAGTCGATGTCTCCATGTTGCTAATGACAAGCACATAGCATTGGTGGTATAGTGGTGAGCATAGCTGCCTTCCAAGCAGTTGACCTGGGTTCGATTCCCGGCCAATGCAGAGCATGAAAAATTCACTAGTTTTAGGCCCTGGATGTCATTTCAAGTGTATTACATTTGAATCATTATCGTTGTTCGTGGCAGTTAGAATTGCTCCTACATTCTTCAGTTTATCTAAAATAATAAATGTTGACGTTGAACCAACAAGTGCATATCAAAATAGATTTGCAGTCCATCGCCAAAACCATTCAGCCATCCTTGTCCTGCGCCCAAGATGTGATAGTTGGCATTCCGACCATTGGTCAAAGATCTGCCTGTCTGAGCTTGTTCAAGGATCTGCAAAAGGGCTCATCCGATTTGAACCCGGGACCTCTCGCACCCTAAGCGAGAATCATACCCCTAGACCAACGAGCCTTATGTCCAAAGTGTTTTTCTTTCTTTCTGCAGCAATGTCAGTGAAGATATCGATTGACGTGTCCACGGTGCTTGGAACGATTGAACATCATGTGAGTGTTTTGTGCTTTACTTGTGAGCATGACAGTCTTCCAAACTCTTGACCATGGTTCAGTTCAAATCTTCTGTAGTTCATCTGCTGTGTCTTTCACATTCTGTCTTCTTCAGTCGCGACTGCTAACTGATGACGAGTTTTTATAAATGAATATAGTGCAAAATGAGATCAAATCGTTTTTTAAGGAGAGATGAAAAAATAAGACTTCAAAAAGAATGGAACTCGTTTATTTTGAGTCAAATGACGCAAAGGTACGTGAATCAAAGTAAATTAATGTTGAAAATACCCATTCAAATAGATCAGTGTTCAACGAGAGAGATTGAGACTCAGCGTTTCCGTCTCCATCCTCCACAACTGCTTATGTTACCCCTCCATATCTGCAGTGAAAGATGGTGGACCGAGATCGTTTTTTGTCAAACTACGAGACATACCTATAATCGGTCTTCTCACTAAAACATCTCTAGCTTCCGAACCGTTTGACCTGCAATTTCGTATGACCACTCTCTGGAAAGGGGAGAGCCTCACGAACACGGTGGTATTCTCGATTTTTCTCTACATACCCCACAAGTGTCAGGAGACTCCTCTGAAGTCAGAACAGTCTATGTGCCAACTTCTGTTTGTAGAATCCAAAATCTTTGGGCTTCAAAGTAATGTGACCCCACTTGTCGCAATGTTCTCCGTTTTGCCCTACGTTCCCCACAAGTGTCACGGCCTAATTTGAAGGTAACCTGTACTGATTAAAATGATAGATGTTTTAACCAGGGACCTCTCGCAACCTAAGCAATAATCATACACCTAAACCAACGATCCTTTTGGTCAAAGAATGATCAATTTCCACAAAAATGACGGTCAAGATATGAGTCGATGTCTCCATGTTGCTAATGACAAGCACATAGCATTGGTGGTATAGTGGTGAGCATAGCTGCCTTCCAAGCAGTTGACCTGGGTTCGATTCCCGGCCAATGCAGAGCATGAAAAATTCACTAGTTTTAGGCCCTGGATGTCATTTCAAGTGTATTACATTTGAATCATTATCGTTGTTCGTGGCAGTTAGAATTGCTCCTACATTCTTCAGTTTATCTAAAATAATAAATGTTGACGTTGAACCAACAAGTGCATATCAAAATAGATTTGCAGTCCATCGCCAAAACCATTCAGCCATCCTTGTCCTGCGCCCAAGATGTGATAGTTGGCATTCCGACCATTGGTCAAAGATCTGCCTGTCTGAGCTTGTTCAAGGATCTGCAAAAGGGCTCATCCGGGATTTGAACCCGGGACCTCTCGCACCCTAAGCGAGAATCATACCCCTAGACCAACGAGCCTTATGTCCAAAGTGTTTTTCTTTCTTTCTGCAGCAATGTCAGTGAAGATATCGATTGACGTGTCCACGGTGCTTGGAACGATTGAACATCATGTGAGTGTTTTGTGCTTTACTTGTGAGCATGACAGTCTTCCAAACTCTTGACCATGGTTCAGTTCAAATCTTCTGTAGTTCATCTGCTGTGTCTTTCACATTCTGTCTTCTTCAGTCGCGACTGCTAACTGATGACGAGTTTTTATAAATGAATATAGTGCAAAATGAGATCAAATCGTTTTTTAAGGAGAGATGAAAAAATAAGACTTCAAAAAGAATGGAACTCGTTTATTTTGAGTCAAATGACGCAAAGGTACGTGAATCAAAGTAAATTAATGTTGAAAATACCCATTCAAATAGATCAGTGTTCAACGAGAGAGATTGAGACTCAGCGTTTCCGTCTCCATCCTCCACAACTGCTTATGTTACCCCTCCATATCTGCAGTGAAAGATGGTGGACCGAGATCGTTTTTTGTCAAACTACGAGACATACCTATAATCGGTCTTCTCACTAAAACATCTCTAGCTTCCGAACCGTTTGACCTGCAATTTCGTATGACCACTCTCTGGAAAGGGGAGAGCCTCACGAACACGGTGGTATTCTCGATTTTTCTCTACATACCCCACAAGTGTCAGGAGACTCCTCTGAAGTCAGAACAGTCTATGTGCCAACTTCTGTTTGTAGAATCCAAAATCTTTGGGCTTCAAAGTAATGTGACCCCACTTGTCGCAATGTTCTCCGTTTTGCCCTACGTTCCCCACAAGTGTCACGGCCTAATTTGAAGGTAACCTGTACTGATTAAAATGATAGATGTTTTAACCAGGGACCTCTCGCAACCTAAGCAATAATCATACACCTAAACCAACGATCCTTTTGGTCAAAGAATGATCAATTTCCACAAAAATGACGGTCAAGATATGAGTCGATGTCTCCATGTTGCTAATGACAAGCACATAGCATTGGTGGTATAGTGGTGAGCATAGCTGCCTTCCAAGCAGTTGACCTGGGTTCGATTCCCGGCCAATGCAGAGCATGAAAAATTCACTAGTTTTAGGCCCTGGATGTCATTTCAAGTGTATTACATTTGAATCATTATCGTTGTTCGTGGCAGTTAGAATTGCTCCTACATTCTTCAGTTTATCTAAAATAATAAATGTTGACGTTGAACCAACAAGTGCATATCAAAATAGATTTGCAGTCCATCGCCAAAACCATTCAGCCATCCTTGTCCTGCGCCCAAGATGTGATAGTTGGCATTCCGACCATTGGTCAAAGATCTGCCTGTCTGAGCTTGTTCAAGGATCTGCAAAGGGCTCATCCGGGATTTGAACCCGGGACCTCTCGCACCCTAAGCGAGAATCATACCCCTAGACCAACGAGCCTTATGTCCAAAGTGTTTTTCTTTCTTTCTGCAGCAATGTCAGTGAAGATATCGATTGACGTGTCCACGGTGCTTGGAACGATTGAACATCATGTGAGTGTTTTGTGCTTTACTTGTGAGCATGACAGTCTTCCAAACTCTTGACCATGGTTCAGTTCAAATCTTCTGTAGTTCATCTGCTGTGTCTTTCACATTCTGTCTTCTTCAGTCGCGACTGCTAACTGATGACGAGTTTTTATAAATGAATATAGTGCAAAATGAGATCAAATCGTTTTTTAAGGAGAGATGAAAAAATAAGACTTCAAAAAGAATGGAACTCGTTTATTTTGAGTCAAATGACGCAAAGGTACGTGAATCAAAGTAAATTAATGTTGAAAATACCCATTCAAATAGATCAGTGTTCAACGAGAGAGATTGAGACTCAGCGTTTCCGTCTCCATCCTCCACAACTGCTTATGTTACCCCTCCATATCTGCAGTGAAAGATGGTGGACCGAGATCGTTTTTTGTCAAACTACGAGACATACCTATAATCGGTCTTCTCACTAAAACATCTCTAGCTTCCGAACCGTTTGACCTGCAATTTCGTATGACCACTCTCTGGAAAGGGGAGAGCCTCACGAACACGGTGGTATTCTCGATTTTTCTCTACATACCCCACAAGTGTCAGGAGACTCCTCTGAAGTCAGAACAGTCTATGTGCCAACTTCTGTTTGTAGAATCCAAAATCTTTGGGCTTCAAAGTAATGTGACCCCACTTGTCGCAATGTTCTCCGTTTTGCCCTACGTTCCCCACAAGTGTCACGGCCTAATTTGAAGGTAACCTGTACTGATTAAAATGATAGATGTTTTAACCAGGGACCTCTCGCAACCTAAGCAATAATCATACACCTAAACCAACGATCCTTTTGGTCAAAGAATGATCAATTTCCACAAAAATGACGGTCAAGATATGAGTCGATGTCTCCATGTTGCTAATGACAAGCACATAGCATTGGTGGTATAGTGGTGAGCATAGCTGCCTTCCAAGCAGTTGACCTGGGTTCGATTCCCGGCCAATGCAGAGCATGAAAAATTCACTAGTTTTAGGCCCTGGATGTCATTTCAGTATTACATTTGAATCATTATCGTTGTTCGTGGCAGTTAGAATTGCTCCTACATTCTTCAGTTTATCTAAAATAATAAATGTTGACGTTGAACCAACAAGTGCATATCAAAATAGATTTGCAGTCCATCGCCAAAACCATTCAGCCATCCTTGTCCTGCGCCCAAGATGTGATAGTTGGCATTCCGACCATTGGTCAAAGATCTGCCTGTCTGAGCTTGTTCAAGGATCTGCAAAAGGGCTCATCCGGGATTTGAACCCGGGACCTCTCGCACCCTAAGCGAGAATCATACCCCTAGACCAACGAGCCTTATGTCCAAAGTGTTTTTCTTTCTTTCTGCAGCAATGTCAGTGAAGATATCGATTGACGTGTCCACGGTGCTTGGAACGATTGAACATCATGTGAGTGTTTTGTGCTTTACTTGTGAGCATGACAGTCTTCCAAACTCTTGACCATGGTTCAGTTCAAATCTTCTGTAGTTCATCTGCTGTGTCTTTCACATTCTGTCTTCTTCAGTCGCGACTGCTAACTGATGACGAGTTTTTATAAATGAATATAGTGCAAAATGAGATCAAATCGTTTTTTAAGGAGAGATGAAAAAATAAGACTTCAAAAAGAATGGAACTCGTTTATTTTGAGTCAAATGACGCAAAGGTACGTGAATCAAAGTAAATTAATGTTGAAAATACCCATTCAAATAGATCAGTGTTCAACGAGAGAGATTGAGACTCAGCGTTTCCGTCTCCATCCTCCACAACTGCTTATGTTACCCCTCCATATCTGCAGTGAAAGATGGTGGACCGAGATCGTTTTTTGTCAAACTACGAGACATACCTATAATCGGTCTTCTCACTAAAACATCTCTAGCTTCCGAACCGTTTGACCTGCAATTTCGTATGACCACTCTCTGGAAAGGGGAGAGCCTCACGAACACGGTGGTATTCTCGATTTTTCTCTACATACCCCACAAGTGTCAGGAGACTCCTCTGAAGTCAGAACAGTCTATGTGCCAACTTCTGTTTGTAGAATCCAAAATCTTTGGGCTTCAAAGTAATGTGACCCCACTTGTCGCAATGTTCTCCGTTTTGCCCTACGTTCCCCACAAGTGTCACGGCCTAATTTGAAGGTAACCTGTACTGATTAAAATGATAGATGTTTTAACCAGGGACCTCTCGCAACCTAAGCAATAATCATACACCTAAACCAACGATCCTTTTGGTCAAAGAATGATCAATTTCCACAAAAATGACGGTCAAGATATGAGTCGATGTCTCCATGTTGCTAATGACAAGCACATAGCATTGGTGGTATAGTGGTGAGCATAGCTGCCTTCCAAGCAGTTGACCTGGGTTCGATTCCCGGCCAATGCAGAGCATGAAAAATTCACTAGTTTTAGGCCCTGGATGTCATTTCAAGTGTATTACATTTGAATCATTATCGTTGTTCGTGGCAGTTAGAATTGCTCCTACATTCTTCAGTTTATCTAAAATAATAAATGTTGACGTTGAACCAACAAGTGCATATCAAAATAGATTTGCAGTCCATCGCCAAAACCATTCAGCCATCCTTGTCCTGCGCCCAAGATGTGATAGTTGGCATTCCGACCATTGGTCAAAGATCTGCCTGTCTGAGCTTGTTCAAGGATCTGCAAAAGGGCTCATCCGGGATTTGAACCCGGGACCTCTCGCACCCTAAGCGAGAATCATACCCCTAGACCAACGAGCCTTATGTCCAAAGTGTTTTTCTTTCTTTCTGCAGCAATGTCAGTGAAGATATCGATTGACGTGTCCACGGTGCTTGGAACGATTGAACATCATGTGAGTGTTTTGTGCTTTACTTGTGAGCATGACAGTCTTCCAAACTCTTGACCATGGTTCAGTTCAAATCTTCTGTAGTTCATCTGCTGTGTCTTTCACATTCTGTCTTCTTCAGTCGCGACTGCTAACTGATGACGAGTTTTTATAAATGAATATAGTGCAAAATGAGATCAAATCGTTTTTTAAGGAGAGATGAAAAAATAAGACTTCAAAAAGAATGGAACTCGTTTATTTTGAGTCAAATGACGCAAAGGTACGTGAATCAAAGTAAATTAATGTTGAAAATACCCATTCAAATAGATCAGTGTTCAACGAGAGAGATTGAGACTCAGCGTTTCCGTCTCCATCCTCCACAACTGCTTATGTTACCCCTCCATATCTGCAGTGAAAGATGGTGGACCGAGATCGTTTTTTGTCAAACTACGAGACATACCTATAATCGGTCTTCTCACTAAAACATCTCTAGCTTCCGAACCGTTTGACCTGCAATTTCGTATGACCACTCTCTGGAAAGGGGAGAGCCTCACGAACACGGTGGTATTCTCGATTTTTCTCTACATACCCCACAAGTGTCAGGAGACTCCTCTGAAGTCAGAACAGTCTATGTGCCAACTTCTGTTTGTAGAATCCAAAATCTTTGGGCTTCAAAGTAATGTGACCCCACTTGTCGCAATGTTCTCCGTTTTGCCCTACGTTCCCCACAAGTGTCACGGCCTAATTTGAAGGTAACCTGTACTGATTAAAATGATAGATGTTTTAACCAGGGACCTCTCGCAACCTAAGCAATAATCATACACCTAAACCAACGATCCTTTTGGTCAAAGAATGATCAATTTCCACAAAAATGACGGTCAAGATATGAGTCGATGTCTCCATGTTGCTAATGACAAGCACATAGCATTGGTGGTATAGTGGTGAGCATAGCTGCCTTCCAAGCAGTTGACCTGGGTTCGATTCCCGGCCAATGCAGAGCATGAAAAATTCACTAGTTTTAGGCCCTGGATGTCATTTCAAGTGTATTACATTTGAATCATTATCGTTGTTCGTGGCAGTTAGAATTGCTCCTACATTCTTCAGTTTATCTAAAATAATAAATGTTGACGTTGAACCAACAAGTGCATATCAAAATAGATTTGCAGTCCATCGCCAAAACCATTCAGCCATCCTTGTCCTGCGCCCAAGATGTGATAGTTGGCATTCCGACCATTGGTCAAAGATCTGCCTGTCTGAGCTTGTTCAAGGATCTGCAAAGGGCTCATCCGGGATTTGAACCCGGGACCTCTCGCACCCTAAGCGAGAATCATACCCCTAGACCAACGAGCCTTATGTCCAAAGTGTTTTTCTTTCTTTCTGCAGCAATGTCAGTGAAGATATCGATTGACGTGTCCACGGTGCTTGGAACGATTGAACATCATGTGAGTGTTTTGTGCTTTACTTGTGAGCATGACAGTCTTCCAAACTCTTGACCATGGTTCAGTTCAAATCTTCTGTAGTTCATCTGCTGTGTCTTTCACATTCTGTCTTCTTCAGTCGCGACTGCTAACTGATGACGAGTTTTTATAAATGAATATAGTGCAAAATGAGATCAAATCGTTTTTTAAGGAGAGATGAAAAAATAAGACTTCAAAAAGAATGGAACTCGTTTATTTTGAGTCAAATGACGCAAAGGTACGTGAATCAAAGTAAATTAATGTTGAAAATACCCATTCAAATAGATCAGTGTTCAACGAGAGAGATTGAGACTCAGCGTTTCCGTCTCCATCCTCCACAACTGCTTATGTTACCCCTCCATATCTGCAGTGAAAGATGGTGGACCGAGATCGTTTTTGTCAAACTACGAGACATACCTATAATCGGTCTTCTCACTAAAACATCTCTAGCTTCCGAACCGTTTGACCTGCAATTTCGTATGACCACTCTCTGGAAAGGGGAGAGCCTCACGAACACGGTGGTATTCTCGATTTTTCTCTACATACCCCACAAGTGTCAGGAGACTCCTCTGAAGTCAGAACAGTCTATGTGCCAACTTCTGTTTGTAGAATCCAAAATCTTTGGGCTTCAAAGTAATGTGACCCCACTTGTCGCAATGTTCTCCGTTTTGCCCTACGTTCCCCACAAGTGTCACGGCCTAATTTGAAGGTAACCTGTACTGATTAAAATGATAGATGTTTTAACCAGGGACCTCTCGCAACCTAAGCAATAATCATACACCTAAACCAACGATCCTTTTGGTCAAAGAATGATCAATTTCCACAAAAATGACGGTCAAGATATGAGTCGATGTCTCCATGTTGCTAATGACTAGCACATAGCATTGGTGGTATAGTGGTGAGCATAGCTGCCTTCCAAGCAGTTGACCTGGGTTCGATTCCCGGCCAATGCAGAGCATGAAAAATTCACTAGTTTTAGGCCCTGGATGTCATTTCAAGTGTATTACATTTGAATCATTATCGTTGTTCGTGGCAGTTAGAATTGCTCCTACATTCTTCAGTTTATCTAAAATAATAAATGTTGACGTTGAACCAACAAGTGCATATCAAAATAGATTTGCAGTCCATCGCCAAAACCATTCAGCCATCCTTGTCCTGCGCCCAAGATGTGATAGTTGGCATTCCGACCATTGGTCAAAGATCTGCCTGTCTGAGCTTGTTCAAGGATCTGCAAAAGGGCTCATCCGGGATTTGAACCCGGGACCTCTCGCACCCTAAGCGAGAATCATACCCCTAGACCAACGAGCCTTATGTCCAAAGTGTTTTTCTTTCTTTCTGCAGCAATGTCAGTGAAGATATCGATTGACGTGTCCACGGTGCTTGGAACGATTGAACATCATGTGAGTGTTTTGTGCTTTACTTGTGAGCATGACAGTCTTCCAAACTCTTGACCATGGTTCAGTTCAAATCTTCTGTAGTTCATCTGCTGTGTCTTTCACATTCTGTCTTCTTCAGTCGCGACTGCTAACTGATGACGAGTTTTTATAAATGAATATAGTGCAAAATGAGATCAAATCGTTTTTAAGGAGAGATGAAAAATAAGACTTCAAAAAGAATGGAACTCGTTTATTTTGAGTCAAATGACGCAAAGGTACGTGAATCAAAGTAAATTAATGTTGAAAATACCCATTCAAATAGATCAGTGTTCAACGAGAGAGATTGAGACTCAGCGTTTCCGTCTCCATCCTCCACAACTGCTTATGTTACCCCTCCATATCTGCAGTGAAAGATGGTGGACCGAGATCGTTTTTTGTCAAACTACGAGACATACCTATAATCGGTCTTCTCACTAAAACATCTCTAGCTTCCGAACCGTTTGACCTGCAATTTCGTATGACCACTCTCTGGAAAGGGAGAGCCTCACGAACACGGTGGTATTCTCGATTTTTCTCTACATACCCCACAAGTGTCAGGAGACTCCTCTGAAGTCAGAACAGTCTATGTGCCAACTTCTGTTTGTAGAATCCAAAATCTTTGGGCTTCAAAGTAATGTGACCCCACTTGTCGCAATGTTCTCCGTTTTGCCCTACGTTCCCCACAAGTGTCACGGCCTAATTTGAAGGTAACCTGTACTGATTAAAATGATAGATGTTTTAACCAGGGACCTCTCGCAACCTAAGCAATAATCATACACCTAAACCAACGATCCTTTTGGTCAAAGAATGATCAATTTCCACAAAAATGACGGTCAAGATATGAGTCGATGTCTCCATGTTGCTAATGACTAGCACATAGCATTGGTGGTATAGTGGTGAGCATAGCTGCCTTCCAAGCAGTTGACCTGGGTTCGATTCCCGGCCAATGCAGAGCATGAAAAATTCACTAGTTTTAGGCCCTGGATGTCATTTCAAGTGTATTACATTTGAATCATTATCGTTGTTCGTGGCAGTTAGAATTGCTCCTACATTCTTCAGTTTATCTAAAATAATAAATGTTGACGTTGAACCAACAAGTGCATATCAAAATAGATTTGCAGTCCATCGCCAAAACCATTCAGCCATCCTTGTCCTGCGCCCAAGATGTGATAGTTGGCATTCCGACCATTGGTCAAAGATCTGCCTGTCTGAGCTTGTTCAAGGATCTGCAAAGGGCTCATCCGGGATTTGAACCCGGGACCTCTCGCACCCTAAGCGAGAATCATACCCCCTAGACCAACGAGCCTTATGTCCAAAGTGTTTTCT